>NC_039492.1:8378749-8678749 GCF_003590095.1 Trichoplusia ni
TCCCCCATGCATTTCAAGGCACCACAAGTAACAGATGTCACAGAATAGATATTTAAAAACTACTTTACTGTTAAAGCAATCGTCAGTTTTAATAACTATACATTTTAAGTGGACGATTAAATTTTAATAGAGCCTTTAATATACAGCGAGCGATCCCATTGGAAATTAAACTATAAACATGAAGAGACACCGCGGGGGTGCATTCGTGCTATTTAGATATATTTTTAAAAGCTTAACCGTCCGGCACTGTCACTTGCGTCTAATGACTAAATAAATCCATAAGCACCGTTTTAGTGTTACAGAAATAATAAGGAAACATTGTTGCATCTACTTATTAAAGCAATCCCCTCGATTTGAAATATTTTATCGAAGCCTCAAAACTTTAAAAGGCGTCGTTATATTGATGCAAGACCGCTTTAGTTCACCCACTTTACCACTAAACGAAATGGCGACTATTTAACACAATTTTATTACCAACATACATTAGAGTGTTTATTTATTTCATTTTATATCGATTACAACCGCTATAAGCGGTAATACTTCCATACGAAGACGATTAACCATAAAAAATGGAAAAATGATCGTTCCCGGGAGTTTGTAGTGGATAACGATGTGTCCATTAAGAATGCTATCTAAAATGCAAATACCGATAATAGTACCGTTTACTTTATCTAACAAAGGAGCACTTTACACGACGACATCTCATATATTTATATTGTAACGTGTCATTACAGAGACGACAGACCTCCTTATTGGGGATCTGGATTCAATTAATAAAACAAAGCAATACTTCAACGTATAGTGCATGAAAGGAAGCGCGCAGTCCTCTGTAACGTTCACCTTATAAAAAGTAGAACTAGTAATTTGATATAATTAGAGAATTCCTTTTCAAGTAAAACACATCGACTAGGCCATGTCTCTCATTAGATTCTATATATGACCGCCAATCACGATGACCGAACTGATAAAATCATAAACAACTGACTGAAGGTAAGGGATGCAGTGATTGTGTTTAAAAGTAAGAATCTGTTTTGTTGAGCTGGGTAGTGGCTAGGTACTGTCCATCTGAACAATATTTAGGACTTCCCACCGAACTACCTCTACATTTCATTTGTAGGTTACTTTATCAGATTTAGAAAATTCGCCTCAATCTGCAGACTATAGGAAAGTAGTGTAGCAAAAATCATCGTTCGAAAAGTACACAATAATACTGAAACTACCTTTCTATTAGAGAGAAGATGTCAGAAAAATGGAAAAGAATCCCTTTGTACCACAAAAGGTTGAAGGTGCGAATAGTTATTGTTGATGGTATTCAGAAATTCTTTCCCATTCACTTAAAAAACAAGATCTGTTCCCAGATGGTGTCAATTTCCTAATCGCACCAACACATAAAAAGATGATTATGCATTTTGGAAATCATTAACATTTTGGAGTAATCAACAAAGATACGCTTTCTGGAATCGAATACAATTATATGACACTTAAGCAGTTTTGTGTTATCGTCTGATAAATGAATTCAATTGAAATTCCATTATGGATTAAAACATCAATCTGATATATTTGTTTCGAGTTCATAAAAAGATTTTTAATTACTTACGTCACCTGGATATTCATTGGAGGTTCATTCATTTATCGAAATTGTGATATTTTTTTAAATAACTTCATGTGTCCTAGGTCTGCCAACCTTCAATCCAGCTGGTCTGTTATGTCAATCTAAATAGAAGTTACCTTAACTCACTCCAAAATGTTTACATTTTGCGCATCACAATTGTTGCCTAGTCAATTAGACAAGATTGTTGTTATTATAAACGAATGGATACTAACAGCTAAGGATTAGGAATGGCGTAAGGTAGGACAGACAAACAGAACCCTAAAGGGTCAGTAATTACAACGGTGGGGAATTCTCACGCGGCGCTGTAACAAAGCGGCCGGGTGCGCGGGCGCACCTGCCGCTCGCACGCGCCGAGCGCCGCGCCCAGCCACCCGCGCGGGCGCAAGCTGCACTCACCTCCTGCATTGTTGCACCGCTAACCCGGGATACGACTTACTTCCACTTTTTGTTGTAATAACACTTAATTATTAATGGCTAAAACGCCAACATTGATGCAAGCTTTAATTATTTCAACAAGCATACATATTTTTTCTTTTCTCTGCTTATTTAACAAGCAAGACTTGAACAAGAATTGTTCTATATATTTTACGGGAGCATTAGCATTTGTTGAAAGTGACAATGACCATAAATCATATGTGGAATAATTTAGCTCCCACAGTCCCGCCGACTGCATCTGAATACACCCACAGCTCTTTAGCTCTGAACTAAAGAGTTCGTAAAACTAACGGAGGCTTTACGTTGGGAACATGTTTTTTAAACTCTCATCTTAGTTCTTTTAAATCCTGTATCACGAAGCTCTCGTAAAATATCATATAACATGTAATCAGATCATCTCTTGGACTGTTATCTTAAAGAACAATCGCTTCAACGGAATCGCGCAGAAAGCAGGTCTATTCCAAAATGCATTTTTTGGCGATGTGTCTTTTTTTCTTGCCTTTATTATACTGTGGATCTGGATCTGGAGCTATTTTTTTTTAAGATGTTAAGAACCTTCAGATTCTCCGCAACCTTTCTTTGCATTTGATACTTAACTTTTGACTTGATCAGCACGTGAGTCGCAAAGATTCCTAAAAAACATTATGCTTCATGTCGCCTACATTGATGGCTTCAACAGTAACTCTCGAAGCTTGGTACAGAGGAGATGTGGCATAACCATAGGAACAGAACTGGACCACCCAAGCAACGACATATCCCAAGAGCACCTGAGCATACTGAGATGAGCTGCTAATTGACACCTTGAGCCTCTTAACATTAGGAGGCCCAGAGACCTCATATGTAGTTGCAAATTCCAGGAAGCATCCGCATTCCATTAGAACATGTTCTTAATATGTAGCACTTTAATAAAGACCGCTATGAGTCATTTGCGACACTGCACCACATTCATTAACATTCCGGTAAACGTTAGTACCTCTTCAATCGACTTACCGCTTGCTGACCACTGATTGCCTCCATTCGGGTTATTCAATCAACTACTTAATGAGCAAATCAGATTTCTATGTTTTCTGATTCATCAAATTGATGTAATTAACGATTCCGACATCTGTACGGAAATACTTAAGATTTGTAACGTGATTCCGAGAAAATTTTGTAGCTTCCATTTCCGCGTACATCCGGGAGGTGAGTCAAGATATCTGTGATCGGTCATCTTTGATCTACTCCCCTCTGCTAAAGTAAACCGAGCTTTACTTACTCACATTCAAATAATTTTTGGACGATTGTTTAGGATGCTTTCTATAACTGAGCTTGCAATAGTTACTTTGTTGCGATGATGGCGGCTGACATCTTGAAACTTGGATGTTCTAAAGGGCTTTAACATGACGTATAGTTGTTAACTAAGCCCAAAATTGGTCTGAAGTGGACACCTGTTAGAATTTGTTGTAGCGGCTATTTGTCGCAGGCAGGCGCACGCGCAGGCATGCGTACGTGCTGTCCCCCCTCGTGTCAACCCCCCCTCCCCCCACCCCCCCCCCGGCCCCGCTCCAGCCCGCGAGCCCTCGGCCCCGGCCGTGTCGCGGCGCCCGCTCACCATTCATCGGAATGCAGGGACTGTACTTTGGTACATCTCATTATGAATACTCGCTATTTAGCCGTATTTGGGTTATAGTTTAGTGTAGGTACTCGTTATCTATCGTTTTGAATTCCTTTTCTAAATTGATTTCCCTTTGCATAATATACCTTGATACGTATTATTTATTTCTGTAATTCATAAGCTTGGTAAAGTGCAATTATATAGCCAGTACTGCTTGGGAACGTAGTTCTGACACGACATGACTGATTAGAGAAGTGGTTCTTATCACAGTTTTCGGTAATATTTGGGTCATTTCCATAACCGAAGAAATATATTTTAAAGTAAATACAAAATGTTATAACAAATTATGTTCCTTAAACCATATAACCCTTTAGTCTGAAGCCATTCACAAATCCATGTACGATTCAACAATTTGACGAAATCTTCTCAACAATATTCAGCGATTGACAGTTACAGTAGCATTGGCTTTAATACAACATTAGAGTTCAGAGTCGAGTGTACGCATTAGGTTAACGTCAGTATCGCGGTGGACGAAATACATTGCTGCCAATGCAGGAAAAAAATGTATGCAGTAGTTGATGTTAGCGGTATTATAGACAGAGTGCCGGTAGTGGGTAGTGGTAGTTCCGTAGCGGAGAACGTTCGGGTGGCGGCGCGCAGGGCACGAGGCATGCTAGGAATGTGCGGCCCTCGGCGCCGGTTTACAAATAGAAGGGCCGCTAGCGCAGACTGCACGTGTGATACATTGCCACGATTAATCTGTTAGCGCTGATGGCTGCGCCCGCGCCGAAGAAACGATGATATCGCACAACAATTATCCATTAACGAGACACAGACCCCCGATTTAATTATATCACGTCGAAAGGATCCGCGTGTGATTGTGTACAAATATATAAGAGTGAATCAGACGTGACAGCCAGCGATCTGAATACTTCCTCTTCGGACAGTTATTTGGAAGCAATGGGAAGCATCAAAGGGCGTGCGAGTTCAGTGGCGTCGATGGAACAAATAGTCGTTGGGAAGTGACTGTCCGGGAAGGGGCGACAGAAAACACGTGAGTGACATCTCGGAGGGTCGTTTGTCGGGCACAAGAAAGCTATCGGCGGCCCTGCGTTCGCTGACCCCGGCCGGACGTCACGCCTGAGAGAAGACGAGTGCAGCTCACCGCCGCCCGCGCCGGCTGCGGTACTGCTCCCGCCTGCCTTCAGCTGACTAGCCCGGATCACATTCAAATAAATTCTTATAAATCATGCAATCAGACGAACCTTAATCGAGCTTAATACGCCATTGTCCTACTCCAAGAGTGTAATCATAATTCAGAAGGGGCCCAAGCGCACTGTTATTGAACTTGTGTGTAGTACTCGTGTACGTGTGACATCCAAACTGTTGCTGCACTTGATGCTATGTAGGTGACTTTCTTGACACTTTCGGACACGGTTGGTGCGGCCACCAGCGACCGATACATGGTGACAAGTGACAAGTGAACATTACTCGTTAAAGACAAACATTTAGGGTGAAATTACTTTAAAAACAATATACAAAGAAATTACGCGCGAAAACTGTCATTGATAGTTCTTCAAGATTTTTTTGGTAAGTCCTAAAATTTTAAAATTATTTGAAAGTAGTGATGATTATTTTTTAACGAACTCCTAGTCTCTAAAAGTGATCCTAATAAATAAAGTAATAATTAAATAAGAAAACCAAGGTTTAATTAAATATAAGTAATACAATTTAATATAATGTTTCAAAATACTAACGATTGTAAAGTTTTCTCAGAACTCTGTTTTTATTCTGAGCCATACAGCCATACTAGATGCTTCAGTCTGGGTAATTCCCAGCACAGTGTTGCCATCTGCGACTTAATCTACCAAGATTTAGGTAAAGCTGTTTACAGCGTTATTTCATGATATCAACTGAATAATGTTCATTTATATTTGATTCCTTGGTGAATCTAATATAAAAAGGACATTAAACTCTACTTTATGTTAATTTTATTCGTTTAGTTAAATAGCTGAGTGAAATATGTATGAAACAAATAATTATTTGTGGTACCAAATTGGTAATAAAATTTCAACAAGCTATTATTTGTAAGGAAATTCAAAATGTCTGTTCAAGAGAAGATGGTGAATTTAGTTTCAAAGAGAAAAAGTTCCGACTCGAAAATATTGCTAGTTCAAATAATAAATAGTCTAGAAATATTTATGTAGGGACGTAGCTGTTTTCAAATATATAAAACAAATGATCATTTTTTTACTTTGTAGGTATGTCCATTACTGATGAAAAATTATAGACTTCGTTTTCTAAAAACCCATTGAATCTACACTATTTAATTATTTTTAAATGTATTTCTTAATAATGTTGTCCCGAGTGGTCTCATACCGTCTTTGTTCTAATTTAGACTATTTATTTGTTAGAATTGTTATGAAACTGTAGATAAAGAACTAAATAAAAAATGTTTTAATTAGATATTTATAAAAGAAGGCTAGAAAGAATGAAATAGCAGCGTTCTTTCACATGGTAATAAATGAACGATTGGCTCCTACATGTGAGGTAAATTGTTGAAATATGTTTGAAAAGAAGTGAATTTTATCTTAGAGCTAAAGTGGGAGCAAGATTAGATAGGCTCAGCCCTACGTGCTGATAACGACACCGGATTCCAACACGGTCTACACACATACATACGACCAACACACACATACACACAAAACATTTAACCTGCATGTGTGAGAACTTTTTATGTATTAATTGCATAAAAATAGAAAGAAAAAACACATTTTGATACACTGTAGATTTGTATATAAGTTGTAACATACGAAAATATAGTAAAATGTTAAATAAAATACTATTTCATTGTTATATAAACTAAACCTATGTCTGATGTTTATTTAATGATAAGAATTATCTATAGGTATTAAGATTAACTAGTTTCCACATAACAATTTTCATTGGACATTTGGAAATCTAATTTAACGGGCTGGAAAATAACATTTTGCTCGTTTCATAGTTATAAAATAAATATTGAACATGAAAAAAGCTTAAATTATATGAAAATATTATTTATTTGCAAATAAAACTCTATTTAAAGGTTTTATAAAAAAATAAAATATTAGAAGACTGTTAAAACTGAAATAATATTAATGAATCCAATCTTTAAATAATCCTTAAATAAAATAAATATTAATAAAATAAAATAACAAATGTAGAGTCACAGTAAGCAGCGTTATTGCGCGAAAGAGCGCGCTTTGCTCACTGGCGCCGCGCACGGTTACGGCTGCGTATGGCAACACTGTCACGCACTTCCTGCGTACTTTTAACCAATCTACCCGCACATCAACTCAGCGCCTATTAGAAATTATTAAAAAAACTTGACACTTTAGCATATTTTTTATGAAATATACCCATTTTATTTTGCCCTAGTGAACTAGCCGTTTATTCACTGAATTTAATCCAATGATCACAAGTATGAACGGTTTAAATTCATTTTAAATAATTCTAACATGATAAAGTCGTTAATGTAATGATCAAACCATATAATTAAAACAAAAAAGTTCAATAAAAAAGGTTGAATAAACTTTTAGGGGCGATTTTCCCCTTAATTTGTGCTCCAAGCATTCATCACTAAGCAAACAAATGATTAATCTAGATAGTCAACAAAACTGTTATAATTTATTTAATCCTATTATTATTACCAACACTAGTCTAATAATAAACATGGTATTTTATCCCCAAAAATATTTATTTTTGTAAAACAAAAAAGAGTTTTGCTGTCTTAAACCTTTCCAGAATTAAATGCTCAAGAAAAATCTAGATTTCATTGGTTTCTTCACATCCTATTTATTGAAGTATTTATTTATGTTTTAACTTAAAAAAATTAATAGATTAATTAACCTATTCTTGTTTACATATTGATGACTGTAAAGGTTTAAACTTTACGCATTAAAACACCCTGAGCTAAATGAAATGAAGGTGTCAATTTAAGTAAAGAAAGACATCCAGCATTTGTTTTTTTATTGTTATTAATATCTACACTGGATTTGATAATAATAAACAGATTAAGATTTTAGAAGTCCTTATACATACTTACCTTAAAAAATATAATTTATATTTTTTTTCTAGATATGTCAGAAATTGGTCGCTTTAATATCACATATTGCTGAAAGTCTGTCTTGTTTACATTAATGAATTTTATTTATAAAAATATGACTTTTTCAGTGGTTCCGAAATCTCAAATTAATTACTGATTCATAGGCACTTCAGTGATGCCTGAATATTTGGAATTCATTTTAGTTTTTTATTTGCTTTATCTAACTGAACATACTTATTCCTACTTGCTACTGATTTTTAATAAATATTTATTCAAGATTGGGGTCTAAATAATGCTTTAAAGTGAACAATTACCTATCTTATAAACTTTTTTCAAAATAATATTGTTATTAATAAATTAGTATTATTATTTATGGATCTTAAAATCATAAATAATAATACCCTAGTGACACAAACTGTGAAAATATATTTTCTTGTGGATTTCAGATGTTTTATGAAGCGTTTTTTACCATACCTAATATGAAAACAATTGAATTTTAATTTACATTTATATTTGCAACATTCTATTACACTGTTTTAACTAGAATTTACACTCTTATAAAACTGTTAAAACAATGTTAGATAATTAGAAATAGTGGCAGCTACATGAAAAATCTGTTTGCTCAAAATAAATTAATAAAGCGTCCTAAAGTGTGAATGACAATTACTAACAAATACCGACATCAGTGTATTGTATGGATTCATTCGTAAATCTGAAACTGTTTCATAGCGTGATTGACATACTTGCATTTGATTGATGTTTCTATTCGTTCGCAATTGATGACTGCCAACAAATGTAAGGGACCACTGTTCAACAAAAACCTTGTCTGTCTCTTTCACATCAGCTGAGCTACTAGGTACTAGTATAATGAATTAGGTATTTAATCATTTTAAATAAGAAAAAGTTTTATTATTACACTAATTAACGCAGCCATTCAGAACTGGAAGTAAATACTTATTATAGTAATGGATAAAGCCTAACTTGTTAGACAAAAACAACAATTTGAAGATTGTGGGTAGAAGATACCTCAGTATGATCAGTGTTGCGAAACAGTAGAATTTTATTCAAGATGATTTTGACAGTCAGGTCATGAGGAACCGAAAAATGTGAGATTTCGTGTAATTTGATAATGGTTTATTCGGAGCGAACATTGTTGGAGTAGTGTCTGTGTCGGTGTGGTGGTACGTGAGGCTGGTGCCGGCGCAGCCACGTGGCACGCGGCGCGCCTCGGCCACGGTGACGGTGCATGTCAGTTTTCTGGAAAAATTGTCAAATGTAGCACACCGGCGGCGCGACGGCGGCGCGGCGGCGGCGGCTAGCAATTTGCGAAGACTGCGCATGTGTGGGGAACTGTCGGTACGCGATCAGCGCACGCGCTCGTGTGCGTTGTGAAGTGAAGGTCGAATATTTGTCCCTACTACTCGGTCTATTGGTGTTCACGAGTCGCCGCTGTGATAATGAGTTGTCGTGGTCCCGCTCGCTCCGCAGCGGCGGCGCACCCGCGGAAAGGGACGGGCGGCGGTGTGCGCGTGCGTCGGAGCCTCCGCCGGCGCCGGCGCGGCCTGCCCTCATCAGTCTCCCCGCAGCGGGGAAGCGGTTCGCGTGTGCAACTCCGTGTCGGCTCGGGCTGCGGGCTGCGAGCGCTCTGCGTCGCACACGAATATTTTTAGATAACAGCACGAATAATTTATTCGCAAGGTAGTGATCGCGCGCACTTTTGCGGATATCGGTATCGGCGCATGCGGGCTCGAACGCCCTGCTCGGAGCGGTGGACGGCGGCGGGTGTCGCTGCGCCCGCCGACGGAGACGTCCCGATAGGTAAGCTGCGCACTTCCTGCGCGCGCGCCGCCATGTTCGGTCGGAGCGTCACTTCCGCCGGGGCCGGAACCGGCGCCGGGCCCGAGCTGGGCCCTGCGGCGCGGAGCTGCGCGCGCGCTCCGCCGCCGCGCTCAGCTCAATGGGCGACGGCTCTCGATTCATAAAATGTCGGTCGTTCCATTCACGCCGCAGCGCGATGCTACGCCGACCGCTCACTCGTGACCCTCGCGTCTTCGAATATTCATGTCTCCCTCGATAACATCGTAACCTCTGACTTCTTTTTGTATTATCACGTTGTTTAGTGAACGCCGCTGGTTGAGGCGGACTTCGTGCGTTGTGTTTGAAACAAGTGTCCGTTCTATCGTTACACCGAAATCAACTGTGAAATTTAGTGCATAGTGAATTATTATAGTGATTTTCCGTCTGTATCAATGGAATGTTACACCCAGTAGCGTAAGATTAGAAATATATATTTTGGTTTTCCTATTTCTTATACTTAAACCACTGCCTATTCTAAAACTGCTCATCCGCAATATTTTTGACAATACTGAGCTTCTTAAATAATTGAGACATCTTTATTTACTTTTATTTAATTGTTATAATTATTAATAGGGTAGGTGTTACATACTTAATTGTTCCGTAGATATTGTAATGAATAACTTCTTTTGTTTGAATTAAACAGTTAGTTTTATTAGAGAAAATAGAGTATGAAGTGATTGTGAGCCGGTTGGTGTTGTAGTGTAGGGTGTCCGGGCGTAGTCGGTGCGCGAGCTGTGTGCGGCTCTCGGCTCTCGGCAGCACGTTGCCGACAGGACGTACGTCACCAGAGCATGACGTCTAGCCGCGCATCCCGCTCGCACACTAGCCCCGTCCTGCTCTAGTTCTGCTTAACCCCCGGCTGTTCATTGCCCTCCGGCACTTGCTTGCCCTACCCTCGTTGTGCTTATTTAGATGAATTAGGTACTTCAGTCCGCATTCCGCCGCTATCTGATCGCGCCCGTAAATTGTACTTACAACTTTCACGAATGTTTCGATAATCGTTTAGTTGCTAAACTTAATATAATTCTGAATGTAATTCAGTTTTCAGAGACATTCCATTTCATTAAATTTTATAGCTATTTCCTATTATTATAAACTATGAAGTCTCGAAATAAGAAGCAAACTAATTTGGTAAATAAATATATGTTTAAAATTTCAATTTCAATATTTCAAAATGTCAATAAAAATAATAAAATGTTCTAATGTTAAAAAATCTACAAATTCAAATTCTTTATTTGCGAATTATGGGTTTAAATAAAGATGTTATAATAATAATAAATGGTATCACCATACTACACTCAACTCCGAATATTTTCTCTTAACAGAACGTTATCAGTTTGTTACACATGGAACATAGAATGTAACTATTTCAAATTTGAATTTGATTGATGTATGGAGTGTTGATCTCTTATAATTCTAATTGTTTTAGAACAAGAAACATTAGTCATAAAAATTGTAATAGGCCCTAAGGTAGGAAGTCAGAACCATCTACGGTTTCGAATTTGTTTTTTAATAGCTTAGTCTCCGTTTTGCATATTAGGCAAGAATTTAAACAAATATAATTCATTAGCCAGCTTATAAAAATATGAGGTGTAACGATTATAGAATGTATGTTTGTGTCCGTCGCGTCAGAGTGTGGCACGACGCGGTGCGGCGCAGCACTGTTGCGGCGCGGTGGACGCAGCAGCGGGCGCGTATATTATAACACTGTCTTTCCCAGATCATGTGTACGTGATGAGTCAGGTGTGTGTGACGTCAGCGACACGTGTGCCCTCGTCCACGGCTGAGTCACAGCATCTCTCGTTGACGTAGCCGGTACACATGACGCCCTACGGTCCTCTCACCTTTGCTCTCATTTGATCGCGCATTGATTACATAGTTCCGGCGCGGCGCGGGCCCGCACGCAGGCGGCATCCCGCGCGGCGCGGGCGCTCTCGCCGCCAGTGTGCGCTGCGCCTCCGCTTCCGGCGCAGCACGGCGTGGGCGACTATTTCATAAGCGTTTCCTTCGTCACGCTTCCTCCCACCGAGGACGTAGGTACCGCGCCGTACACCTCGCTACAAATGGATATCTGCGGTCCATAAAACGCTTCATTAAACATTGACACGAATTTCAACACACGTCGCGACAGCGTGTAGGACGAGTCCAAGTGCGATATGCAAATGTCACGTTACTAAATTGGTCAGTCATTGTTGTATCCGCAGTTATAACTGCGAGCGTTCCGTCATTCATGCTCGCAGCTATTGAACACACTCAGCGCTTCCGTCACACACAATCTCCACAGTTACATCTCTGAGCGATTGTCGATATCCGCTCGGGCACATCGCGCATCGCCGGCGAGGCCCGACGCAAGTAATATGTGTGCCAACATTCTCAGCCCCACGATAAGCCATTAAGGGTCGCTCCACAAAAAAAGATCATTATAAAGGATGTAAAGACTGCACCGGCGCCGGGCCTTCCCAGAACTGGGGCCATTCTTATTTCACGCTCCCGCCTTATTCACGGGCTTTTTTGTATGGTTTTGGTCATTTTTTTTCACGGGAGCGGTTCTCCTGAGAGAGTTTCAAGGAAATGGCTTATTGGGTTTCGTATAGAATGGGGCTTATCTCGGGGCGTCGATCGAGTGCTCGCGAGCCTGGGAACGCCGGGCAGACGTCGCGCGCACCGTTATGTGGCTAGCGCGCCGCGCGGCCGCTCCGCGTGCCAGCGCCGCGCCGCCGCTTGTGACATCATCACTATCACCGTTTGTGACGTCCGCGCCGATTCGTTACGATCAATTTTCGTTTTAAAACTGCCTATAATAAACAAATAAATTAAATAGGCAATAAAAATGAAACAGTCACTTTGAAAATGTTTTTAACGGCCGAGGTATTCTAGTCAACATAAGTGCGTGTAAATAATGTCAGCGGGTTTATTAACATGCTTAGTTCTGTGTTATAACTCAAACAACAGACACAAAATCATTTTATGACGTGAACAGATGAACTGTAGTGAGTGAATCGGGCGGTGTGACCGCAGCTTTATGTGCGCGCCGTTTAGAAAAGTTATACTCGAAGAAAAAGTTGTCGCACAAAATACCACTATCAAAATGATTAGTTTTGCATGTGCCGCAGTGTATAACAGTGATTAGTTATTATTCTTAATTAAATCCACACATTCCGTTGTCCATAAGTCAATTAAATAGCAAGGGAAGACAATTAACTAAATACGATACTTTTTCACACAAAAATCATAATGATTGTCGGAATGGCGCCAAATGGAATTTCTCACAGACTGTCTAAATTGTTGCTGGGAACACAATACTTATTTTCAATTAGAAATAAATTACGTTGATTGTTTTTGATATTTGTGTCATTGTGTATAAGTCATTTGTGTTTATGATATTTCAAATAGTTTTTTGTTGCCATTTCAGTTGCGAATGGCGAAAGAGGTTGCAACAGCCGCCTGCGCAGACTACAGTCTAGTCGGACACCACTTAAAGATATTCAAGTTTGGAAGTGATGACAGCTTGAATTTGAGGTACGTTCATTATTTATTAACCAACTTTACAAAATGAGGAGGCTATGCTTATTAGGTTTTATTGTAATACAGTTTTCGGTGATAGTATTACCTATTTAGATGTTTATATGACCAATGATTTATTTGGGAATGGTCCATGACTAACACGTACGTTTTCATAATTCAATTTCTACATAAATATCTAAGAAAGATCTAGTAGGATGCCATGCATATTAAAAGATGCATATGCTATATAACCGTGCTAGAGGGCTTTATCAAGAAATACAATATGTATTTTTTATAGATGATGCCCTCTTTTACAAATGCATGTTAATCAAAATAATATCTACTACCCCTCTTTTAATGAACACAATTCACAAACTAAATTCATATTAAAAAACCTTTATTGTTTATTTGATATTGGAAACATTACATATTTCACTTTAATAGAAACTTTACAAAAGAATTAAGAAGGAAACAAGAGTTCATACAAACTCAATAACTCCTCTGTAACTCTGATTTGCCGCTAGCAATTGATTGTTAGATACTTAATGGACTCCTTCGTACAACGTAAGAGTCGTGTGATCGGTTAACGTATTTGCGTTATTTAGGAGTGTAAGGTGTGCGCGGGTCACGGGCCCTTATTGGGGGCAAAGGGAAGTTATAAATCTGTCGGCGCTAACAATGGCGCGATAACGTGCACCTTGCGCCCGCGCCGATACTGGCGCAGCCCCCCCCCCCCTCTCACCCGGCCTCGTCCACCAAAACACTATCAACACTGCAGACAGCTATGGGAAATACCCTCATTTACGAAAGTGTTTGTGTATTATGCCTTTTCAAAATGCGTTTGTTATGCCCTGTATCGAGTCTGTTCAATTGTGCCACAATATTGTATTGTCCTCGCAAGCCCCCTAGTGCCAATGAAATACCATAAATCACACACTTAAAAGCCCAGACTCTGCTATGAATTCGTAACAACGGTAACTTAAATACCGAAACCAAGTGGCTCTCCAAACCAGTTACTCTGTAGGTACCTTACAACATTTCGTTGGTAGGTATAGGACCAGGCAACAATAACCGCCGAAATGAGGAGAAAAAGAGAGGTTGACGTAACGCCAACCTTATCGGTCATTGACCTTCACACCTAAACCGAGCCTCACATCTCGCTCGGTGTGCGCGTTTACATGTGCTTACACAAATTTTCAGGGACCATCGCGCTTTCGTGCCAACATTTTATATTGTAATATTGCCGTTAACATACTTCCGTCGGCTAAACATAGACGGACCGATGGACATTAATTTGGTGAAATCAGATCAAAAATATAATCTTACTCTAACGGAGTAACATTTTTGAATAGAGGGTATTTATAGACCGTATATCGGGTGGTTTACGTGACGGATGTGTGCTGTTTAAATATACGGTTTTCATATTGACATATTTAAAGTAGGTAGGCAGCAGTGTGTCGCGAGCCGCGAGGTGGGCGCCAGCAAGGCCTTGACCCGTTTCCCTGGTGGCGGCGCGCGGCGCACAATGCGCTATTCCGCGACATCGGAGCCGACACCCGACCAGCTGCCCCCCGGCCCCGCGCCACACGTACTCATCAACTCTCCAACTGTACTTTCATATTCATATAATTGCTTAAACGGTAGACACGGAAACCGTAATAGTCCTATCTCTGCCTACAGAGTCCAACTAAAATGGAAACTTCGACTCAATAAAACATAAAATCGAACAAAACATGTATTTCTCAAAATAAATGTTTCTAAGTATTAACAATGTTTTACAAACAAGCAGCTACACTAGTTAGTACAATATTTTCTGTCGACGCAACAAGTTGTTGACTTTAACGATAATCGAAATAATCGTGACACGGTAAAGTCGGTCATGATAGTATGTAATTAGAGACGTCTGTGGACGCGAGGCTAACAAAATTCGGGGGGCGGCGCGGGTCGTGGCCGCGCTTGAATAAAACATGGAGCGGCGCGCCTTGGCGCCACCGGCGGCGCGCGCGCAGCCAAACAATACGCGGAATGTAGGTGTAGACGCGACGCGCCGCGGCCTCCGCCGACACCTGAAACACTACTGATAGCCTGAAAACACACATCGACGCAACGCGCCGGCGCCGGCGCCGCCCGCCGCGACGCCTCGCTCCACAGACACCGCTAACACATTCCTACTTGCTACTATGACATCGAAAAACAAACGATCGCCGGAAAATTTGACTATGAAGCCGATAAACATTTTTTGTAAACGAAACCCACCAGTTATATGATCTGCCGCAAGAATGTTTATTCCGTGAAAATAAATTCAGTAAACGAGTGCGCAATCCCCGAGAATGCGAACTGTCTGCATTCGTAATGTTGTGACAGCAATTTGTATTGTTTGCTATTTTTACAGAAAAAAAGTGTCTAGGCAAACACTCTTCGTAACTGTATTTCTTATATTCATAGAATATTTTAAGATTGTGTTTCACCGCAGCCATTAGCAAATAGTAACGTCTGGCACCATTCTGTAGACACACTAACATCTAAGGTCATGTTCCGCTAACCACAGTGCTCTACGTAATGCCTATACTAACAAGATAAAATTCTTCATCACTCATATTTCATACCATAAATATAAGAAGGAAATAAATTTTAAAATAACAACAATAAAGTAGACCAGTTTCACAATTGCAATAAAACAAAAAATATGACATCATCTTGCAAAAGGTACTTAAATTGTCTGTCAAACTGATTATATTTCGTAGCACTGGCGTAGCATTCTCGTAGCACAGCATGACGTGCCTAGCGAGAGCCAGCCGGGCTAACGGTACACCGTAACCGTTTCCCACGAGGAGGCTCGCGGTTAATTATTTAACAGCTTCAAAAATCATGTCATATTTACATCGAATGCGTGGTCGTGATTAACAGTTTAAAAATGTTAAATGTTCAGACTTGAAATTGTTATGCTGGGCTCGTTCACACGTAGCTAGGATCAGTTCTGCGGTTGGACAGTATAGTGGGCTATAGGGCACTGCGCGTATTGGTGTAAGTGAATTAGTAAAGTCGACCTTATTGCATTGCAAATTAAGGCGTTAACGTAAAAGAGTTTGACAAGTGGTTAATTGTGCTACTGTTAGTGCGACATGTAAGTCGTGGTGCGTCGGTCGTGAAAGAGGTACGCGAGCTGCTGTTGAATCGTCCATTAATACTAATGCCGATTAATTTTGTCTGTCAGACCGAACACCGCTCGGAATACTGAACAGTTGATTTTAATTTGACAATACTAATCACCTTTGCGGCTCAAACAAAAAAGGCTTTTGTATGTTTTAGACGTCGATTAGTGAAACGTCTTTGTCAACACATTAATTGCTGTTGCTTAATCGGTGGCCGACACATGGCAAATTAAGCGCCTCTAGCTTCTGCATCCTCTTGTATCTTACCTAGACAATATTAGAATTACTTGTCCGTACACTGTGGACTATTGTGACAATGTTAAACTTGCTTGGTCCGCGAAACATGCATACAAATATAAATTTTCCCGAAATTCTTTCTATGGGTTAGTCCTACAAGTTGATACAGGAAGTTCGGCCTCACTCGGTGGTTTTATGTGCGACAGACGAGCGCACAAAGTTATTAAAGCATATAGTAATTGAATGTAAGGTGTAATGAGTTTCTGATGCTACGTGCACACCGGTGTGTTTCCTTGTATTTCGGTAATTGCCCCGAGATGTTATCGCGGCCTTCTTATTAATTATGAGCCTCAGAGCCGCGCATTTATTGACCTTATCTCCGGTGGCCGGCCCTTGCGCTTTCTTTACCTGCTTATTCGTTAATGAGCGAGAAGCGAACACCGGAACGAACGCCGCGCGCCGCCTCGCCCGCGCTGGGAACCACAGCCCACAGGATTGAGTTATTACGACCGTGTTTTGTAACACTGTCACAATACGTTTTCCTTTTATTACAGTGATCATTCTTGTGGTTATAAAGAGATTATATGACAGACGGTCGAGTGAAACGATCTATTTGATGGAGAAATAATGAAACACCCGCCTCTCGCTGTCACGGGAGTTGTTAAGAGCACGCGAGCGATCAGTCAATGCATCGGTCCCCATTGTAGTCGGCACTGAGCTCATCCTGCTGAGTCCCGCACAATTCCGAGTTATTTGTTTAATTTTAGCTAAACAGTATAAACTTTCACCCAGCGCGGCGGGCGTCCATGCGGGTAAAGGGATCGGTTCCGAAATAATCTTATTACATCACGCTCCCCACACGGCGTGCGCCCTGCGCGGTTATAAATAGCAGCCGTCGGTCCCTTAAGGCGCGGGCGCACATTTCCGGGCTGGAAGTGTGTCGCTTCCGTTGCGAGCGGTCGTTGACGCCGTGCATTGTCGCCGCACATTCCCCGCCGCGCGGCGTCCGACGACGTTTTTAAATAGAGGAGCGATTACGAGCGTCTGGCTGCGGCGCCGGGCACATGACCGCGCGAAAGTGCAGCGCCCGCCGCGTCACGGGCTATTTGCGACACCGCCGCCGCCGCCGCCAACACGCTCGCCCCCGCTCTCGCGAGATCCACTCGCTCCTGTCTAACACCCGCTCACCGATAACTACTTCTTCGTCTTCTTCCAGCTGGTATCAGCAAGTTATAAAGGCCTCTTCCATCATCTCCTTGAGCAACATACTAAACTCTTATGAGTTATACATTCATAAGCGTTATTATCTTACTATTGAGGTGCTGTGCAATGTATGTAACGAAGGATTCATCACACCTTCTATCGAACCTTAATGTGCGTTGAAGTCTTTTGTTAGAGCCTACGTCTACTTCCTCAGCACAAAACGAAATTAGATATTATCAGATAAAACATAATAACCTACACTTGATTTAAACTGATTTCACATTGATGAATCACAAAACCACTCATGTCGTCTAGTTAGCGGCGCATGGCGGCGGCATGCCAGCCGATTACGTATGGACGACTACGCTTAGTTAAAAAAAATCTGAAACAGGCAATAACGCAGAAACTGCCTAGATGAGCTGGTCTAAATGTTAGAGCCTGCTGGTGTCCAGGTGTAACATGTGTTGGCGCTAGTGTGAGGTCGCGGCTCAATAAATTCGGAGGGAGGCGCGCGCGCTGGAATGCGGGAGGCGGCGCGCGGGCGCAGGGGGGCGCGGGGGGCGCGCGGGCGCGGGGGTGGGGGGCGTGCGACTGGCGCGCGCGCCGCTGTCCCACGGTCGCGCGGCCCCGCGCCCCGCGCCCCACACACTTTCTTTCGCGCCATAAAGGTCGTTTCAAATATTTCGGAATGCTGTTTGGTGACATTTCACCTGCGGGCGGCGGGGAGAGGAATGCAGCCTCCGGCATTCGGCCGCACGCCTCGCTCGGCGGAACACGCTGCACGCTCGCGCATCCCCCGACACACATACATGAGCGCGATGTGCGCGCTGCGCTCTCCTTGCGCGGACAAACACACATCACTGCTAACTACTGTCACATTATATGGGCTCAACTGACAACTGTTTCGCTACTCCGCTCACCGTAATAGGGTGAAGACTTCCCAATACAAATAACATTTAACGGTCAGACGGGCATGTCGAATGGACATAATACAAGCATAGCGGCCGTACCGGACTTAAATTTGAAAGATCATTTATATAAAAGGGCAGTTGCATGTCATTTTGCCGTTCTGCGACTTGGATAGTTAAAGCTCAGCGGTCTACTTTCCACGCTCATGTGTGAACTGAGTTTCTCCAATTAATAGATTCGTTCCAATAGCAAACACTAAGTCGGAGAAAGCAGTGGCGGTATGGGTCAACGTCCGGCGGAATTCACACCGGCCGACCGCCGTGACGTTCACGAAGAAATGTGGCGTAACGCTCTAAAATTTCAAAAACCGCGCTCGTTTTCTCATTCTGGGAAGGCTCGGGCCTCCGCTCGAGCAGCCCCGCGCCGGCCCGCGCGGCTCCGCAGCTGGGCTCAGCAAGCCTCGCGGTGTTTATCGAGTCGCGCGTCGCTATGAATGGAATGCGGCGACGGAGGTTGCGCAAGCGACTAGCTTCGCGGCGCTCGACGCTCGGCGGAATGCGCACGAGGCGGCGGGGGCGCGGGCGGGGGAGGGGCGCGGGGCGCGGCGCAGCCTGCGGCGCTGCAGCGGAGGCTGCATCTCGCGGCCATTCACGCCGCGCACTACACCCGCGACCCGCCAAATAACTCACCGTTACAGCCGCGGAATGCTCGCTCTATCTCAATGCCCGACAATGTAGCCAATCATAACTCGTCATAGTTCTACCATTTCCACAGTTTAGAATGGGCACTCTGACTTACCAGTTACAGGTTCGTAACATAGTTTGATATAATAGGAGTTACTTTTTGTTGCCTTATTTTTGGACATTGCTTGCGAACGACTAAAAAGCTGTTGGTCACGTGTACCTATTACGCATACTTTCACGTATTTTGCACGTAGTGTGAATAATGGATCCTACAATATAATTTTGCTAATCATATTATTCGTTATATTGTAAATATCCAAATGTCATACATATACGTTATGTAAAATATGATATGTCCAGAAGCCCAGTAAATTTGCGTCATTCCATAAAATATTTGTTTCTACATACTCATGCCAAAAATATTTTTCTAACAACAGGTGTATACTAAAACTACGTATACTACACAGTCTACGAAACGTCTACGACTAAGACTTATCGTAGCTGGGTGACTAACCCCTTGTTTCACATGAATAACTGCTATAAATAAATAATAAATCCCAAGTTGCTCATTGCAGTTACATATACAATACGGTTTTCGTATGCCTAATAAGCGTGGTAAACGGCAAGACATATAAGGCACGTCGCCGTTTGTACAGTCCGGTTGTAAATAGAACGACTATAGATTCGCTTGCAGGCTCACCGCGCTGCATTCTAGAGCACAGAATTGTAAAGAGAATAATGGTAGTTGTTGCGGCGTCGGCGTCGGCGCGCACTATCAATAGTCGGCGCGTCACCCGCCCTACATACTTGTCGCGACGTCCGCGCCGCAGCCGGGACCACGTTTCGTCACCTCATGCGCTAAATTCCATTTTTAAGTCCATTGTTCCTCGTCTGCGACGTCGGACGACCCCCGCGCCCCCGCGCCCGCTCTCTGCTCTCTGACGTAACTACGATTCTCATCGTCCCACACCGAACCATTCGATACGACAATGTTATGCCGCGGACCTGATGTTTATTATTCACACGATCCAATTCTGTCAAAAACGTTATACACTTCCGCTCGCCTCACATTCTTATTGGGGCGCCACGCTCGTAACACTTGCCGCGTTCTGACTCTTCTTATTATACGTTCTTATTTATTTTATTGTCTTTATTACCTGTTTCCTTGGACAAAATCATGCCCAGATCAGGGTTCACGATCCTGGTGATGAAAATATGTAAATAAATAGTTATCATTATCACAAGTGTAAACATACTTTGTGATAAAAAGAAACACATTAGCGCGATTTCCTATAGTTGTCGGCAATTAGAGCAACGTCCATGTGTGAGGAAGGGCGAAAGAGGGACGTGTGTTGAAGATGTCAGGCGGGGGTGACACGTGTGGCCCACATAGTGCGCGCCCATTGAGCTCCCGCCACCGACCGGACGTGACGCCGGCGGCCCTCGCACCTGCGCCCCCACAGCGACTCTACCCACCACCAGCAGAAACACACAATAACTACTCGTACCTAGTCTTACGAAATTGTCACGAACGGCACAAGACAAAATCAAAAGGATTTATATACTTATGGAAGGCGAGCTCTAGAGCTCAATAGGTACCATATGTAGGTACGTAACTCAAATGATCATATTTAACCATCCACCTCACGACACACCACGATTTCCAGTTAATCAATCATAAAGAAAATCTTGCGGGCTACGCAACCATCTAAGAACATTCTTTAAAAGCTGTTATAAATCAGTTAAGGAATGTTGGCATTTCTCTCGTCAAATGCCAAATGGATCACAGTGGGTCCGGCAAACAAGAGTATGCAAATTTAGACGTGGGTAGGTACGTGTGTGGTACAACTATCGATGTCGATAAATTGGCGAAATAATTGTAGTGGCGCCGACTCCCGCGCACGGCCGAACAAGGCCGAAGAAGGCCGAAGCCGCTATCCGCACCATTTGTGGCAACAGCAGCGCACTCACACCACTTCGCCTAATTAGCCGACTCCGGTGTGGGTGAGCCCGCATTACTTACCACGGACCCCACCGCCTTCGTTTATTACTATTTTAGTCAATTCACTTCTATTATAAACATAAATAAAGTAATGTGATCTATTGTATCCGTTAAAGTAGGAGTTATTACGTGTGCCCGTAGGTTGCGACTGATCGTACGCTGGGCTCGACTGTTCGCATTCTCGTCTATTAACAGAGGGTTTATCTGTTACAGATGGATGACAATTAGCAGAGCAAGGAACCATTGTGATGAGCGCTGAGCCACTGAGTCAGCATGATGTCATAGTGCGACGTGACGCGGCTAATGGGAGCGTCCCGCCGCGCGCCGACCACGTCACGTCCCATTCCCGCTGCATACTTCACCCAATCGAGCGATGACAAATCCATTCATATTCTTCCATTGCTGCTAACTGTTGTGTTAAACATTAAATTCTTGCAATTCCAACGCAATTAAAATCTATAGAAGCGGCTCGACTCATACGATGTTCGTTGCTAGGCCATGCGGTTTTCCTCTCTAGGTCGGATTTACCTTTTAGGTAAGTAACGAATCAGTTAAACAAGGTATTTTTCCTACAGATATAATATTCCTGGTTTGCAACTGAACGACCTGAGGACAGAAACAAATGACGCTAGAAGAAAGAAAAAAAGGAATTACGAAACTGGTTTTCATAATGATTTGACAGATTGTTCTATATTCTGAGATCATTGTGAAAGCTGATTTTGTTCCTATGTCGACGTGCACTGCGGAACCAAAACAGAAGAAGTGACTACTCAAGAATGCAATAAGAAGATGCCAAGAAGTTATTTTGTACCGTTACGATTGTTTTGATGTTAATGTTTCTGTTGTTATATTAGTGTACGTTTAAGTATGTGTTGTGTCTATTCGTCTGCAGCATATATTTTACCGTTGATCCGTCTAACGTTTGGTAATGACGCATAAATGTGTAAACACTGCGACTTCGCACTCAAATAATGTTTTTAATGTATAACTTGGATGGACGTGTATATCGTGAGGAGAATCATGTAGTCCTTGTAAATTGTAATGTATTTGGTGTGTCTGCAGAATATTGTCTTCAATTAAGAACTAAATTATATAGAACTGATGAGTAAACTTTAAATAAATTCGTGTACGTACTATGTTTATGACCTTAATCTCTATTAGGTGTTTCCCAAAATAAATAGGATTCAGCCAGCGGTCTTTCGGGATTCAGCTAAATACAAAATTCTTTTTCAGTACTTATCCTTATATTCATAGTTTTAACTTTCATGATTGATCGCAAAAAGTGTTTATGGGTGTTTGCCTGTGAACTTTTTTTATTGAATTATAGCAAAAATTCATCTGCCTATGCCTATAAAGCTTTCGTAGTATTTTAATGGAACGATAATTTTAACATCAAGATACATACTAAACATAAGTTTAAAGCGAAGATTTTAATTGAATTAAAACTGTTAATTAGTCAAGCTTTGCGCAAAGACGTTGTATATCTATACTAATAAAAATAGCTGAAGAGTTTGTTTGTTTGTTTGTTTGTTTGAACGCGCTAATCTCAGGAACTACTGGTCAACACAACAAATTGAAAAATTCTTTTTGTGTTGAATAGACCATGCATCAAGGAACGCTTTAAGCTATAAACCATCACGCTGCAACTAATAGGAGCGAAGATACAATAGAAAATGTGAAAAAAACAGGGCAGTGTATAAATCATAACTTATATCTTCTACCCACGGGGACGAAGTCGCGGGCAACAGCTAGTCATGTATAAAATACAAAAATGTCATTTGTCAAAAGTGTCATTTAATTTGAAAACTGTCTGTGGCCGAATTATTTGTATCAAACGTGCTATTATACTTTTGCCAATGTGTTAATTAATACTTAATGTAAATATTAAATATGAAAGTAAGATGTATTGGCAAGTAGGGACCATGAATTCGGGCGGACTAAAAGGCGATCTCGTTCGCTTCGGTTCTATTGACAATGAACTAATAAAGTTGGTGTTATATAAATATTAGGCTATGGTTTATTTTATTTAATAACTAATTGTAAATGTTTTCTAACGGTCCGAAGAACCGTTGATTTTCAGTATATCAAATGTATGGTCAAGTCGTCAAGGTATCTTTGTATGGATCGTGAAAGTGCGCCAAACATTAAACGACAAAACTCACGAATAATCATTTTTAATTATCCCCTACCTGCAAAGTTTTACTTTATTCCTCACAAGTTTAACTAGTTAAAAGACATGTCATGATTACCAATGATTCTAAAGATAAATACTGCAAGCGATAGTCTCGTGGCATCTCTGAGAATTCACTTTTCTCATGTTAATAAGTGTTTATTTACTCAGTTACTTTCTTATGCCCAGTTACACAACTGGGTCAGACCCTGTGCAACCTGTGCCCAGTATCCCAGATCCCACAGTCTTATCTTATCACTGAAACACGTGTATCAGTATTCACACGCACAAGACAGTTCTCGAATGACCCACTATAAAAATGAATGATTTTGGTCAATTTTGATAAATGGAAGCCAGAAGCCTATGATTGGTTGCTTACTTAGGTACTTTCATAAGCTAGTGTTATGGTTACAAATGCTTAAAGGGGAATCTATCATGGTTTTTTAGAGCGCCTATCACATCCGCTTGTACCAGTTTTGAAATAGAATATTATAGGGGGTAAAATAACTCTTTGCTGTCTCAAAATAAATATCTCATAAAGTGATTTGGCACAATTAAATAAACAGTAGTTACATTTTGTCGCCAAAGAAATGCGAAACAAGCCTCAATTTATTAAACATTTATTTTAACAATCATTGTCTCCAGAAAAACAATATCGTTTAATATGAGACAAATGTAAAACAATTTAATATTATTTTTATAATAGGTAGATAACAGTAATTTCCAAAATCTGTCTCTACATTCCACTTAAAAGCAACAAGGATAGCATGACAATATGACAAGGGCGACTTTTAATTAAGTTTCGTTTGTTTAAAATGTTTCACACAAAACTCAAACATACAAAACTACAGCTGTAAGGAAACCCAGTACCCGGTGAAAGTATATTATGTAAAGCAAGTATTAAGAATGTTGTTTTCTTAAAAACTATTCTTAGATAAATTATTTTTCAGGAAGGCATCAACATACTTCTTAAAAAAATGTAAATTGTCTAGGCTTTGTTAGTTAAATGCCTTAATTCCTGGATATTTTAAAATCGTATTTTCGAGTCAATGCGGTTTCGATTGCCGTGTGAGAAAAAAACATTTTGTAAATAACAAAATGAATGATTGAAATTCGGATTCCTACAAATTAGTCGCACAAAATGTAGAGTTACTTAAAATGCTATAGATCACTAAACTTAGGCTTCAATAATAGTCTATCAAAGAACTATGCAATATATCGGTAATTGCTCCAAACAAAACAAAACCGATACATTGAATGTATCTCCTATTTAGCCACGAAAACCTATCTTCATTAACCGACTTGCAGAAACAACTAGGTACTTAACTTAAGTTAGCAAGGATTAAATACTTTTTCGTGAAATTGACTACTTTGTGTGTGTAGGTACCTATATAAGTAGGTTTCTACCTAAGTACATATCTACCCAAAGTAGGTTAAAGGAGAATGCGTATATTCTATATTTGTTGCTCGCTCGACAAGTGTTCTCTATTTAGGTAGGTACTATTCCCTTATAATGTAAGAAGTGGCAAATAGTTCTTATGAGTACATACAGAAATTCTAATCCCCCTAAACCTCAAAGTGTTGGTAATTCAGCAATCAGGAGCAGTGAAAACTTCTCAATTTTATAAATAGGGCAAATTAAACATTTCAAGCAATATTAAATCTTTATTGCGCTCCTTACTCCAGCGCCTCTCAGGGCGTACCACATTTATATAGAAACTCCGCTACAAAACAATTTAATAACGAATCGTATACATTAGTCAAAAAGTAAACTTAGGTAGTCTAGACTAAAATTGAGACCTAGGAACGCAAATAAAAATAATACTTTAATCATTTAGCTGATTGAATGCCAAAGCCATTTGAATTTGCTGGAAGGTTTAGGTTTCTAAAGGAATCATACATAAGGGGTTATGTATTTAGATAATTACATAGGCACCTACCCCAGAGTGACCTAGATCAATGCTAAGTGCCTAAGACTATAATCGCTAGTGATAGCAATAACAAATGCTCCATTAAATTGCGGTCGATTATTTCATTCATTAAAATGTGAAAGCAGATGATAAAAATATTGGTAGATTGTTTTTTGTCCCCAAGGAGGTGTCCCTTAAGTGTACCTACCCCTACGTAGGTAGTACCGACTTATCTCAGGTGCTTTGAGAAACAGCACTCAGACCTACTGGTTGTAGGTAACCGCCAGCGCCGCTATCTTTATCAGGGAGGAACGACAAAGCATTGGGTGTCTAATGCGGTCCCGGGATCGGGATAACCGGCATAGCAATATGTAGGTATCTAGGTTTAGCTTTGTAAGGGGTTGGCAGCGCAGTAAATAATCGACATTAAAACGCAGGGTCTATCAACAGTTTATGTGCCATTGAAATTTGGATATGAAAGGTATACGTGACGGAGTTTTATTTCTAGACGAATGTAGGATAGATAGTTAGATACTTTTCAACCGACATCAAATAGGGGAGGGGGTCACGAAGGAACCTCAGAACTTCGTCCTGTTGAACCGATATTGTTGAACTCTTATTGCAAGGTACCTAATACCCACGTTAGGGGAAAAAACTATTTCCACCATCTCCATATGCTACCGACACAGTGTCCCAAACCCCGTACCAAAAATTAAGACTAGTCGGCTACACACTGAACACGGCAAAAAAAAGATCGAATATTATCAAGCATGGTATAATTCGTGATTAATCCTCCTTCCTTTTCTATATAAGTGCGGTTTGATTTTCTTTGGTAAGGAATTTCGGAAATTAAGTTAATTTAGAATGAACAACGAAAAATCTGAATGCCAAAAAAGAAGACAATCATTTCGAAAAGAAACTAGTGATAAATTTTCACAAGCGCAAGACAATTGCCTAATGTTTTAAAAAATACAGATAATATTTTAAATTAATCGCGTTTTTGTCGATAATCAAAAATTAGAACAAGAACTAATTATACCTAATATCTAATTGCCAAATACCCTGGTGTTCTTTTTTACCATTAACAACATTATGTTCTCAAATATTGACAGCTGATTGTTGTCAAAATATGTTGTAATTTTTACAGTGGGTTGGGTTCTTGAAGAAATAAATTGAGTCCGAGTTGACAGGAAATTTTCATTTATTGAACATTGCTTCTAAAATACCTCTTGAATCTTACAAATTGCACATATTCTTTCAAACAATACTTCCGCAAGACAATCGCCGGATTGTTGCGCAATACTAACCAGAAATAACAATTTTAAAGCCTTTTATAGTCGCTTCTACTTTTATTTTATTTTTACTGACATACGAATAAAAAACAACATGACAACTTAAGAACAATTTCAAATTTACAAACTTAAAACTAAACTACAAAAATGAGGTTCAATATAATGAGGTTGAGTATGCTGTCAATTGATCAATTTCAACACTCCTCCTTGATCAATTTACAGCGAAGCATCTCAAATGTTCTTCTGCTAAGTGATTTCGTCAGGATATCTGCAATCTGTTGACTGCTTTCAACATGTTGCAGTGTCACTGTGGTGCCAATGTGTTGCTGAATGTACTTCCTGGGTATTTCGATGTGTTTCTTTCCTCTGGTCGTCTTTCCTTCATGAGCATTCTGTAGCATGTGTATGGCGGACATGTTGTCGACTTTCAGATTGATTGGATGATCACTTTCCAGAATTCCAAGTTCAACAGCTATTCTCTTTATCCAGCACACATCGTCAATTACAGACACCGCAGCTCGATACTCAGCTTCTGCAGTAGAGGTAGCCACCAGACGCTGCTTCTGAGAGTACCAGATGATCGGTCCTCCTCTCAACACTAGCACACCACTCGTCGATTGTCCTGTCTCAGAGTCTCCTCCAAAGTCTGAGTCAGTATAAGCCACTAACTCCTTGTCTCCTCCGAAGTAGATTCCAGCAGTTGCAGTTCCTCGCAGATACTGGAAAACTCGTTTTACCATTGCTTGATGACTCTTCATTGGTTTGTTGCAGAATCGACTGAGATAATTTACGGCGAAACTGATGTCAGGCCTGGTTATTGTAGCGAGATACAATAAACTCCCTATCGCTTCGCGATAGTTATTGTTCGCCGGAAGTGCCTCATCATTCTTGAAGTTTGCCTTCTGCGATACCATTCCTTGTTCAATTGGTGTGGATACTGGGTTGCATTCGTCGAGTTTCATCTTTCTCAGTATCTTTGCCGTGTAGCGTGGCTGGCTCACAAAGATACCATTGCTGTCGATTTTGATCTCCATGCCTAAGTATGTCAGTTTGTCCAGAGCTCTCTCGCTGAAGGTGATCTGAAACTCCTTGCTGATCTCACTCAGCAGTCTGTATATTTCTTTTTCATTTTTCCCAGCTACCAAACCATCATCCACGAACAGAGAAAGCATTAAACTCTTGTCTTTGTTGTAGTAAATGCATGGGTCGTCATCGGTGTTGACTAGTCCCAACTGTTGTTCAAAGTACTTGCTGACCCTCTCGTTCCACATTCGTGGAGCTTGTTTTAGCCCATACAGGCTCTTCTTCAACTTACAAACTTTCTGGGTTCCATCGTTGAATCCTTCGGGTTGATTCATATAGATGTCCTGCTCCAGGTTGCCATACAGAAAAGCTGTCTTCACGTCGAAAGAAACTAACTTCATTTTCTCTGATGCTGCATGACTTAGAAGTAAACGAATTGACGCATGTCGGGCCACTGGGCTGAACGTCTCTGCATAGTCTACTCCCTCTTTCTGCTCAAATCCTCTGGCTACTAGTCTAGCTTTGTATCTTCCATCCGCTTTCTCTCGCAGTACCCAACGACATGTTATTGGCTTCACTGCTTCAGGACAGTTGACTAGTTTCCAAGTTTGCATTTCCAATAACGAATCGTACTCCTCCTGCATTGCTTGCCTCCACTTCTCATCTTTCAGTGCCTCACTCACCGGGATGTTCTCAGTTTCGCCTAACATGGCGACTTGTGCGCTCGTTCCTCCACGCCGGGATTCAAGTACACAGTCTCTTAATCTCGGTGGTGGTTGTAGGGTTCGACGATCTCGTAGAATCCTCCTTTCGGGTTCTTCTTCTGTCTGTCTTGTCCTTCTTTCGTTGTCGCTACATTCCTCTGCACTTTCTCCTCTTGTCCAATCTTCTTTTTCGTCTGACTCGCTGCTGCTTTCTTCATTCTGTTCAGTTGCTTCTTCTGTCGATATCTCAAGTTCAGTTCCTTGTCTCAGTCTCAATTTCTCTTCATTGAAGATTACATTGTCGGAGCTCACAACTTCTCTCTTTTCCTTCAGATAGACTCTGTAGCATGGTGAGTCTAAGTCATAGCCTACCAATATACCCTTTTCTGACTTCTTATCAATCTTGCCTCTCTTTTGTCCTTGTACAAGCACGTAACATTCGCATCCAAAAGGTCGCAGCTTTTCAATCTTCATTTTCCTGCCGAACCACAATTCTGCAGGACTGCTCCCTGGTACATTGCTAGTTCCGGTTTGGTTTATTGTGAAGATTGCATGATTCATAGCCTCTGCCCACAGTCTTTCGTCCAATTCATTTGCATGTATGCCTGCTCTTGCTGCCTCGACAATCGTTCTCATTTCTCTCTCCACCCTTCCATTCTGTTCTGGTGTATACACGTTTGTGAAGGTGTGAAAGATTCCCAGTTTATCCATCAACTCTTTGGTCGTTTTATTCTTCAGTTCGGTGCCATTGTCAGATCTCAGACTCTTCACTCTCCTTCCCAGCTGATTTTCAACTAGTCTCAAGTAGCTTGCTATCTTCTCTGGAGCTTCACCTTTCGTCTTCATAAAGTAACAGCTTCGGTAGTGAGTAAAATCGTCCTTGAACATTAGCCAGTACTTTGATCCTCCTAGCGATGGAATATTCATTTCACCGGTGTCGATGTGCACAAGTTCCAATGGCTGCTCAGCTGTCTTTGGGTTGATTGGGTGTGAGATACGATGTTGTTTACCATATGTGCACCCTGTGCATACATAATCGTCCCAGTCGTCGACATATTTTATTCCTTTCCTCTTCAGAATGTCCCTCACGTACTTGACATTTTGATGAGCGAGTCTCTCATGCCACACTCTGATTGACTGAACCATCAGACTAGTCTGTTCTTCTCTCCTGAGCATCATTTGGTAGAGATTTCCTTTGCGTTTTGCGATAGCAACTATGTCCCTGCCATCCTGACTATAGAATGTTGATTCATTTCCATTTGCTTTCTGAACGTGTCCTTTGTCTAGCATCTGGCTTACTGAAAATAAATTAAAGTTGAGATTTGGTACGTAAATCACATCTTCGAGAACCACTGGGTACCACTTTTGACCATCAAAAGCTTCCATCTCAATGTTTCCTACTGCAACGCCATCTAGTTTGGTCGAGTCTCCTATTACAATTGGAATGGGCTCATCCAGTTCAACAAGTTGAACAAACCACTCTCGGTGAGACGTCATATGTTGGCTGGCTCCACAGTCTTGGTACCATGAGTTATTATCCTTGGAGAGGTCGTTGTCCACTGTCGAAAGTGCCGTAGTTAGGAAGGCTTTTCTGCGTGGCTTTTCATTGGCTGGCTTGCTTCCTTCATTTCGAGCATCACATTCCTTTGCAAAGTGCCCCTTTTTCTTACAAATGTTGCATGAATACTTTTCTTTGCAGTACTCGATGTACTTTTGGCACGGTCTTCCTCTGCATTCTTTGATCACGTGACCCTTCTTGCCACACTTGTAACATCCGGTCTGAGACTTGTCCTGTTTGTTGCTTGTCGACTGTCCATGTTTTTCTTTTCTTGATATGAGAGCATTGTTGGTGCTGCCCTCTGTATTCGACGTTTCTTTGAGTCGTTCATCTTCAAGCCTCAAACGTTCCATCAAAGTTTCTACATTTCTGTTGGCTCCTGTCACGTTGTCCCAAGATGTTCTGAAATGTGCCAGTTTCGGTGGTAGGACACTCATGATCCTGGTCATGATCCAGCTTTCTTTCATAGGATCTTTTTCAGTGGAGATCTCTTCGGCAAGATCCAGAATCTCCATGCAGTTCTCAATTGCTGACTTCTTTTCATCATATTCAAATGTAAAGAATTTAATGCGGGATGTCTCAAGGGTTACTTCAGTTTTGGTACCATACAAACTAACTAACTTATCTATCATATCTTTGGCAGTTTTGCAATTTGCTATTTTGTTTGCAATTTTACTACTTACATTTAACCCTATTAACGTTTGAGCTTCGATATCTTTCTTAGTCCAAGCTGAGACGGTTGCTTCAGACGCTGAACCTGCTGGTCTTGACTTCACACTTGATACGATATCATAAAGATCTCTGTTTTTAAGAGCCAAATTTAACTTGAAACGCCATGAAACAAAATTTACATTTCCTTGACTATCTTCGCTCAACATTTCTAATTGTGACTTTACAGTATCCATTTTGTTTTAAATTGTGACAATTCGAGAAATTTCTGACAATTTACGAATTTAAAAACTTTCGTGGCGATTTACAGACTAAGCGACTTGCATATTCTTTGCCGTACGTTGACTGACTTGCTGTGCACTGACTGCTCCAATACTGACTTGAGGTCGTGTTGACCACGTTGGTCCTGACGATTTTTCTGACTCGTCCTCAAATCCACTCGAAAGAACCTTCACTGCTGTCCTGGGCCCATAACCTGTTGTAATTTTTACAGTGGGTTGGGTTCTTGAAGAAATAAATTGAGTCCGAGTTGACAGGAAATTTTCATTTATTGAACATTGCTTCTAAAATACCTCTTGAATCTTACAAATTGCACATATTCTTTCAAACAATACTTCCGCAAGACAATCGCCGGATTGTTGCGCAATACTAACCAGAAATAACAATTTTAAAGCCTTTTATAGTCGCTTCTACTTTTATTTTATTTTTACTGACATACGAATAAAAAACAACATGACAACTTAAGAACAATTTCAAATTTACAAACTTAAAACTAAACTACAAAAATGAGGTTCAATATAATGAGGTTGAGTATGCTGTCAATTGATCAATTTCAACAAAATAGAAAACTGTCAGTACAGAGTAAACTCTGTCTTACGAAAGAAATCCCGCGGAAAATAGTGGACACTAAAATATATCCATAATAAAATGATACATTGGCATAGATACTACCTAGCGACACACCTGCGGGAATTAATTCGTGAAACAGAATTTACATTCTAACATACTGTAATAAAGACCAATTTTCCACTTAAGCCTAGCTTCTAGTGCCATCTGTTATCACTAGTAGGAATCATTACTCATGAGATCTGTAACTATAGCTATGCCTATATAGACATTTATGCGTACGTACGTTTAGATGGTATTATTAAAAAAATGGATGGAACGGTAATACTGTAGGACAGACATTAAGGACATTAAGGATTTTTAAATGAAACATTTCATTAAGTAACTCAAACTCAAACCATTTATTACAAATAACCCAATTACATACAATATAAATAATGAATAAAAGATCCTTAAGTCGCATTAAATTTGTTTTTCATACCTAAATAATTACTATTTCATTATTAATAAAAATTGTTAAACAGTTACTTTTGAATTATCAAGGCGTCGCGGTCGGTCAGTTAGAAAAATGAAGCAAGTTGCACATTGGAATAGGTTCCTATGGAGAAGAACGAAAATCTCGAAAATATATATAATACTTTAGGTCGTACAAACCAAATTTTCTTTTTGTTTTTCAAGTTATTAAAAATTATCTATGAGAAAGTTTCATACAATTTTCAAATAAAAATTAATGTTAGCCGACTGTTCTAACTTTATTTTTTATATTACTTATTTTTACTATTGCAGCAACCAGTTTCTGATGCAATTGTTTTTCCGCATTTGTAAGAAATGCTTTTTTGAAGTTTTTCTAGCAACCATCTTTTCTCCTGTAAAATAGAAACAAAAATTTCAAATATTTTAGGTAAAATTCTTTAAGTAACAATAAATAAAATTCAGAAAAAGAAACTTTATTTTAAGAATCAAGTTAAGAAATGTTTATGAAAACGAAATAAATTTATTTATTTATGTAGTAGAAGGAAAACCAACAGCTTTATACAGTTGTCTTATCCTCTGACGGAGTTTGTCTAGCTGTGGTCCCCACCATTGGTTTGCACCTTAGGGTTAGACCCGAGGTAGTGTTAATGGGCAGGCTTTCTCAAAGCGGTTGTTCAAGAGATGTGTTACCTGCTCCAGGTTAGTAGAAAAAGATAGTTCATGAGTTCCTCACCTATTCGTCCGCATTCGGCTTATCCATGGACCAGATGATGTGGTGCGCGTTGAAGTCCGCTGAGATGATTAGTTCCAGACCGGGTGATTAGTGCAACCAGCGCAGCCGTCGGTGTGACCGGGCAGGTAGGCAGACGCTATTACGACACTCGGTAGGGTTTTTCAGGGTCTTCCCCAGGAGCTTCACGGCCGTGAGATCCCTGGAGCAGAACTCAGTCATGATAATCGCATTATAATATTTTGGTACAAGTAAGCAAGTACGTTATGGCCTATGGGTTACTTACGGTGGTATTCACAATAAGTTTGTGCCCTGTGTTTATGGGACCACAAATCCTGCTCTTCCTAATCCACGGCTTTTGGATTACGGCTATGGTCTCGGTGGATCCCTCCAGCTGCCTGCACAACATGGCCGATACAGTCCGGCTGTCCTGGAGGTTTGCCAGGATGGCGTGAATGCAGCTTAGATGGCGTTCATGGAACTTTCGGATCCATCGCTACCCAGCAGCCTCGGTTTCCCCGCGCCTCCACCAGTCAACGGCCTCCAGGGTGGATTCCCGGGGCAGGGGGTCTGCTGACGTCTCCTGATCCATACATGGACCAGGATATCGCAGGTTGAGGCTCATCGTTGGGAGCATTGATAGTAGCCATTCCGCAGCTGTTGTCCTCCGTTTCGATGTCGTCCGCGAACATCACGTACACAGACCCCAGCTTGTAACGCAGGCGCCGCTCCTTCTGCTTTAGGGCCTCGGCTTCTTGTATGGGTATACCTAGCAATAGTCTAACCCCATCGCTTCCGGGCGTACGCTGTGCACTATACAGGCACCAGCTATTGATATTATAGGTGTCCGCGTTCGTTTTGTGCAGACGGATGCGGAGACGGTCTACGTCGCCGTCGGTGAAGTCGGGAATGTAGACTGTCCCCTTGATACGTTGTGGGGTCTCCTTCTGCCGACATACAACCAGTTTAGTACCTGGCAGCGGCGAGTCGATCTTCTTGATCGTGCGGCGCAGCCAGTCCAGGGCGAACTCATCCTCGCACCACATCTTTATGACGCCGTCGCTGAGAGAGGTCTTGCCTCTGAATGCCGGTGTCCGCACATTTGGATCGTCTAAGAAGACAGTGGCGTCGTATTCTTCCATAATCTTCTTCTGGATGAGCTGTGACTGCTCCTCAGTGATTCCGAGGTAGGGGTCAAATCGCACAGCCACGCATAAGTCGTTGGACCTCAACACGTCGCCGCGCTTACCTCCCTCCCGAGGTGTCAAGGAAACGTCGGGCCGAGCCCTGTTTCCCTCGCTTGCTGGTACGCACACACTGCGTGCACAGTTGGTTTGGCGTGATGATGATGATGATGATGATGGCAGCTCCAGAATTTGTTGTAAAGGCTTCCTTTCAACAGAAGTTAATCTCTTCAGAGACAATGATGCTGAAAGAAAGAACACATAGTTATCTAAATAGAACCATATGGAATAAGTGTAGCACAGTGGAGTGGGTATATTACTTAACATACAATTATGATTTATACAAACCTGGCATATTCAATGTTGGCACAGCAATGATGCTGATTTTGTTGTTACGGCATAGATATTTATCTTCGAAGTGTGTGCGACACACACGGCGGTACTTAAATATATGATCGTTTTCCAAGCCCATTATACCACTACCAATTGCATAGAGCCATGTATTGAAGCGTTCTCTATCGCTTTCAGGGTTCGGGAACCTATGAAGCACTTGACGCATACCTATAATAAATGTAAAATAACTAAGTTAACAAACACAAATTCCGTTGTAACATCAAGATCTCAACCATTCATCTTGCTACATAATTTATAAACTTTGGGCCAATGGGTGAAAATGGTACAGGTAACGTAATGGTAACGGTTTTATATCACATTGGACATTTGCAGTTGCAGTGCTTTCATCGAAGATACTAGTGTAGTATACAATAATATATAAGTTTGTATTGTGACACTGCGAAAATTCCTATAATGTCAAATTCATGAACAGCTTTTATGCTGGTAAATATTATGCAGTTTGTACGTTCAACAAGTAAAATAACAAAAATTAAGTCTGACATACCTCTACTCTCCTTGCACCCTGGGACACAGCAATGCTTGTCCGAAGACATTGTGCATTAAAACAGATGCACTAAAGAGTCCTGTTTTGGAAAAATCACACAAAATTCTTTTCTAGTCACTATGATGGATTAGTCGGAGGAACTTTAACTCAACTCAACGAAACATGAAAAAAAAACAACACGAACACAAAGTTTCACATGCAAGCGGCGCGAGCGTCAGCAGTCAGGCATCACTCGGCTCTCTATATATTTACTTTACTCTTTGCACTCGGCATCAGTAGACATGACATTTGCATTTGGGGCTACCAGTTTATTGAAAAATAGTCCACTAACGAAATTCTACCATCGGTACATTCTCATAGATTTAAGTAATGATAGATAAATATTGTTAAACATTTTTGATTATTTGATAATATTTCTCTCAATGAATTCAATATCTTATTAACAAATTGTATCAATAAAATCTTTCGAATTAATTTATAATGTTAGTTATATAAATAAAATAAAAACTACTCTTTAGTAGCAATCAGCGTCATTGTCAGATTTTGCTTAGTGCCATCTGTTGAAAATTTTGGTGAACATTAGTGCAGAGCTGCCATCTCATATCCAGAGTCAGTACAAATAATAACCAATTTGGACCGCCTGATTGTCAGACTGACTGACAAATGACAAGTGTCAGTGCCCAAACTGCACATACTTGCGGGTTTATAACCTATAATTGTAGTGTTTTTCTTTTAAAAATAATTGTTTTGGTGACATAAACTTATTATTTTTCTTTAATAGCTCATCATCTTAATAATTATTGTTTCGAAACTCTAACGATGGAGACGGCTGAGTTTGATGCCACTTTAGGTGGAACTGAACATCTACCATATGCGGCAAATAGTTTTAAATTTACAGCATCTAGAAGTGTAGAAATAGCTGCATTATCTGAAAGCATTTTAAAACCTAGTAAAAATAAGTTGGTGTTCCAATCATTACCGGTGCATATGCGACGCCGGGTAATGAGCCACAACAGTAAGAGACTACCTCGTAGGCTACGAAAAGCGCACTTGGAACAGTTAAAAAAGAGTGGTCAACCTCCGCCACAGAAGCGTCCATCTAGGAAACACAGACGACGTCCAGCCAATCTGTTGGATGAATACAATAGACGGCAAAATAGAAATGTTTGGTTAGAAACTCACATATGGCATGCAAAGAGGTTTCACATGACAGAACGTTGGGGTTATCGCCTTCCATACGCCCCATGCGATAAGGCTTTCAGAGCCTGCTATAGAGGTAGCTCTGCACACTGTCTAATGCAAGATATATCTTACTATGTACCAATTCAAGTAAAAGGACCATTAGATGAAATCCGAGAAATGTTTGCAAAGATTACTAGCAGTCTATGTGGCCTGAGTATCTGTGCCAAGGCATATGTTAGTGGGTGCAGGCAAGGAAACATCCATCTCTATGGTGTTAATACTTATCCATACAATTACATAGGAAAAGTGCAATTTTTATGGGTTTCAAGTAACAATGATGATAAAACTCTGTTGCTCTTTGTGCATCCATCTCAAGTGAAAGAAGTAGAATCAATATTGTTAGATATAATGCCAGATCAAGACATTCTGAGAGAAGAAACTTTTAAAAAGAGAAGAAAAGTATCCAACATTGACATAAAAATAATGCCTTCCAGTTTTAACAGGTTTCGTTTAACAGGACCCAATAGTCATGCAATATTGGTACAAAGCTTGAAATGCATAAATAATAAGAGTCTGAAAAACGATAAATGGATCTCAATTCATGAACCCCAGTACTTACAAGAAAAGGAAGAGTATTGGAATTCTATTATGAATGCTGGCTCACCTTCACAGTTACCGCCTAATATTGTTGTTGGTTTAGTTGTAAAAGATCCTCGTTTGAGCCGACCTTCATACCGCACTAAAGCTAAGCTAAACTCTGACTCAACTATCACTGTAGACACATTACTCACAGTGCCATCTTTTCTGTCAATCTCTCCACTGTGGGATGTCAAAATACATGAAGCTATAAAAGAAGAAAGAATGAGCAACGGACAGTTTATAAAGCATGTGACTGAAACTCAATTGGTTCCTGGTGTGGTAAATGAAGATGACCCAGCTTGGCATAGCATCCCTATTGTTCTGATACAGAGGCCTGGTTCACAGAAATCAGAATATAAAAAAATTGGTTGGTAATTTAGTTGACAGTCATTATATTAAAACTGTGGTATGTTACACAATTAATTTATGTTAATTTTAGGATATGGCAGCGGGTGGGATGTGATAGTACCATCTGGTTATGCACTACCCTTTTGGTTGACATTCATAATGTTTGGAGCAAGGTCTGGAGGCTTACGAGAATCTGAAAGCGTAGCATTCGAAACTGGGGAATGTTATCTACCTCCAGACTCAAATGCAGGAAAAGGCAATGAGAAGAGAATTGAACAGGAATTAAGGGACAAGTACTTTAGATTACCACCAAGCAAAAGAGTCAATTATATAAAATTAGGCATTAATAGCCCTTTTAATTGCCCTTGGAATATTTTGCTTAGTGATTGGAGTAATCAACAAATAAATGAGTACTACATATTACGAAATAGAGTTTTACTCAATGATATACAGGTAAACATTTGTGAAGAATACAATTCATATTTTTTATTATCTATTATATACAGTCTAAGAAATCACTGGTATAGTTATCGATTTATTCCAGCTTAATGCCATGAAGTGTCTTTATAACACAGAAGAAGCCTTACTAACTTATGAACTATGACAACTACCTAAAACTAAGTGATAATACACAAATAACCTAATTACTTCTTTATTTGCAGGACTGTATAACAAAAAAAACAAGTTTACCAAATATAGAGAATGCAACATCGTGTTTAGTACCTGTTTACATAAAATTGGTTGAAAAAGGCAGCTTGAAAAATCATGCACAAATATGTTTACCTGAGTCAAGTGATCTGAGTAACATAAAAACATTATTTGAACCTCACCACAATGACTCCAATGAAAAGATTAGAAAATTAAACCGCACTGCACACATTGAAAAGTTAAAAAAGCTGCGTAAACGTAATATGAGACTAAAAAAGAAAAAGTTGCAGGTAAGATTGAAGTTAAATGTGCATGAATACAATGAAGTTTACCTAATAGCTTATTATCTAATTTAAACAACTTTCAGCCTGTCCAGAAAAAGGCCCGAAAAGACATTCGACGACAGCCATCAGAGTATGTCTTAAAAACAAGAGAATTGTGGCTTCCTTCTAAAATAGAAACAGTGCGCCACAACAATTCTAGACAAGTCATGGGTTATATTTCACAAGGAGCTTTCAGTTTTACGGAAGCTTGCAGTTGCGGAATAGGCTACATAGCTTATAACGCCTTAAATACGTTGCTAGATAGCAAACACAACCAAGTCCTTGTAAGAAATACTACCTCACGAAAATATAGACTTGCCAATATACTTATCACACAAAACGCTTAATAAAAACACTATTAAAAAATTATGCATTTATTCTTTCACTAATTATGTTATTACATATTCTAAGTCACCATAAAAACCTACATTCCTAGGTTCCACCATCAGTTTGTGATAAATAGCAAAAATAAATTTACTATTCTCGGCACTCGTCAATAGTAATTAGATACACCCGCTTTTACCGTCAGCATAACGATTAAGGAATTCATTTTTGATGTTAAAAATATACAGATGGTAAAATATAAACACTTTCCAATACCATTTCATTAGTTTGAGATTTTAAATATACTAACACAATTACGGTTACACTGTTGAATGTAATTGTTTAAATTTGTACGAATTCGATTCCACCTGGATACACGTTATCTAAGATAGTCTAAAATTATACAGTAACTATGCGTACATTACATTAAAATTTAATAAGATTGTCCACGGTTACATATTGTACAATTTATGCCACTACAGTCACTCTGGTGTTAATCACCATGCTGAACTTTCGGCGTATTACCAAAGCCAAAGCGGCCGGTACATACGCTCGAAATATCGTCGTCGTTAAATCTTGGAACGCTTTCTAGCTATTGCGTCCTCGACGGCTTTCAGCTGTTTCAGCAGTTCCTCCCGCCGAGAAACCGATTTCTTGTTCGGTGCCGTATCGATCGGCGAAGTCGCTCCTCGTTTCTTACCACCAGATTCTGAATAAAATAGGTCAGTCATATCAATTTAGTATATATGTAGATTCTATTATTAAATCAATGTAGTCTATCTACATCGGTAATTTTATTTTCATATACTTATTCTTACCTTTATCGCTGGAAACTTCTTTCTTACTGGTAATGGTAGTCACTGCCGCGGCTAATCCTACACCCGGTTTTGCAGTCAACCTGTTCATAAAACGGATGTAAAATTGAACGGTTTAAGAAAACAAACTTATATTTATGAGTGGAAAACAAGCCATGTTTTAAAGGCAGATGGACATAGAAAACCACATTGCGCGAATGACTTATTACTTTTTAAAGCCCCGACGCAAAAAAGGTTTGTTTTGTATTTAAGATGAATTATGAGCGAGAGCTCTTAAGTTTAAACAATAAAAATCAATCAAACCGTTTAAGAGTTGTGGGGGTGAAAGTGGGGAAATATAACCGAAAGTCTGTAAATATACCTACTCGAATGCTCAAATTAAAGCGCATTGACATAGAATATTGAAATAAATATCGTGGGTAGCAAAATATGGTAGAGAATTCCGATTGACAAGTGAGAGTATCAATTACTACATTGTCTACATTTCGTTAGTCTTTGCAATTCCGGTTGAGATGATTTTATCATGTTGTATATTGTCAGGGCTTTGTAATGTTTTAAATATTATTCTATTGTCAGACATACTCAAATGCGACTTTTGGCATAACTAAAGACGAATGTACCCTATAAAAAGTTTTCCGCTGAATGTTATAGGTATACAATAGTTATCAATATAAATACTCATCGTTACCTAGGCCTTGCCGCAGCGTTAAGTAGACGTGCGTGTCGTGCGCGTCGAGCCCCCGAGCTGCCTGACGACGACGATGAGTGCGTCTCACTCTCGGACTCACTCGACGTCGATGACGATTCTGAAAAACAATGTTCTTTTATTAATCTTGCAGTGTACAGTCAGCTTGAGCGTAGGCTTATGTTTCACCGAACCACCAAACTGTTATTTTGATCAGATCGCACGGATAACCCGGTGGTTGAGGTCACCACGGCAAACCCACAGAGCACATGTCGCGTGTTTGATCCCCGCGTAGAACAAGCATTTGTGAGATCGACGATTGCTTGTCCTGAGTCTGAGTGTTTTTGTGCAATTGAATCCTTGTGCGTAATTACGCACGCGACACAAGGATTCAATTTGTTTTTACTACTAACTAAAAATAAATTTTTAGTTAATAATACGACAATATAAGTAATTTGGAGAATGTTTACTTATATTGTAGATACCCACCTGATCCTGAAGATGATGATCTGGAATACTTCTTCCTTTCCCTATTGCGGTTCGGCATCTTGTTGCGTCCGTAGGGGTCGACCTCATCCTGGATTAAATTACATAAATCATTTATTTCTAGATGCTATTTATATGCATATACACTGGGTAACACCTTTATGCAGTGGCGTAGCGAAGGGGGCGCAGGGGCGGACCGCCCCGGGCGACGGTGACCCACGCTACGCCACTGCCTTTATGATGCCAATAAATATTGTGAGGAGGTGAAACACAATTTCACCTTAATTTAGACACTTAAAATAATGTTTCTGTAGTAATAAAATTTTATTGGTGGAAGAAGGATATAGTCGTATGTGTACCTTGTGTCGGTGCAGTGCGTGCGAGGCGGGCGGCGGCGGGTTGGCGGCCAGCTGGCGCGCGGCGGCGGGCGAGGGCGCGCGGCGGCGCGGCGCGGGCGGGTTCATGGCCGTGGCGCGCGCCGTGGCCAGGCGCCGCTCGCGCACGATCACGGACGGCGACAACCTGCGCACACCACTCCTTAGCAGCGCCACGCTGCGGGGGCCACACTCACAATGCGCGACTACAGAGACACTCAAACGCACGAATACTTGACTGCCAGTTCACGTTCTGCTTAACTTTTTTAACCAACTATTTACGTCGCGCATTGTCAGCAATGGTGCCTCCAAGATGTTATAAATTTGATTCGAACGTTGATTATTACTTGAATTACTTTCCTGTTTTACATTATGTAAGACTAAAAGACGAACCATTTTTTGTGGCGCAACTCGACAGAAGCTCGGCAACGGATTACAATAGGCCAAGCAAATTATCAAAGAAAGTGTAGCAGAAACTTTAAGAAAAAAAAAGTCATCTCTGTTGGGATTCACGATATTACGTAATCCAAAGAAGAAAGCAGACTCGCAAGAAAAATTATTTGTTTTAACGAAGATATCCAAAAAAAAAATCGCGGATGGAGCGTTTATTAATTTACGCGAAGAAGCGTCAGGCGTTGCCGGCAGTCGAATTTAAGAAGACATTCGAGTTTGTTAGTCGAGTAATAAATGTCTGAAATAGAGACACTTAATCTCACCTTTGTCTAGAAGATGAGGATGCCCTTCTCTTGCGTCGAGCGCTCGGCGATCGCGAACTTCGGGAACTGGAATTTGAAGAGCTGCGGGGTGAGCGGGACGCGGGCGGGGCGGGCGAGGAGGTCCAACACGCACACGCACGCACATACATGTTACACGCACATGGCACATGCGCACACGCTCGTGGCCGAGAATATGACCCACAGATGGCAATGGTATCAAGACGAGCATGCATATTTGTTAATCGAGGATTAATGAGAGTCATGAGGAATCGAACACCGTAAACACCACAATATTAGACGAGTTATGAAAGCAAAACCCATCGCCCAGGGGAGAGGGACGAAGCAGGAAGAAATATTCAGATTAATTTAGTTGGCAAGAACATCTAATGCGACATTTATATACATAGAAAATGATTATTTAAATAATAAAGTAAATATCATTTACAACAGCAGAATTTCTAACACCAAGCACTTATGATAACGAACAGCATAATAAAGAAGCGGTAGTAATTACAACCTAGTAGTGACTTTCTTTCTCTGTGCTTAAGTAGTACAAGAATGTATAAGACAATACATTATTTTTTGTCCATTGGCACCATCGTTGGTATTAAAATAATAGTCTTCCGAATTCAGAAGCCACTGACCAGCAGTTTTCTTGCAGTATTTTATAATATATAATGAAATTCGACCTTGCAATAATACAACTTTTCATCAGCTTAAGGAAACTATTGTGGACACAGAAAAATTTTGAACTCCAGGATTAAAATACGTTACATTATTATAATCAATATTTCTCTCCTTTTATAAAAAGCATCGAAAACACTCGCAGCTGGGTCTAATTATATTATTTTGACTTTTAGGGTCGTAATTTAATAAGCAACTCAATCAGGTATCAAGGGATTTCTAAATCTACACCAGCTCAAAATAAAAACTATAAGTATTTGTCTTCAGTAAGATAACAGTGATTAAAAGGCAAATTAAATTGAACTGTCTATGCAGTACATTAAGTCTATTTAGCAAACTGTATAAAATTGTAGAACTTGTGTAACACGTGTTATAATGTATGTGTAATATATGTTCCAAAAGTATGTATTGACATGTAATCAACTCATCATCCATTTACTATTATAGACCTCAATCTATAGTGTATAAATACTTGTAAAGTTTGCAACAATCTTTTGTGTTACGGCCAGTGCTGTTTGGAATTTATGTCATAATTGTTGTACTCTTTTATAGTGTGTATGGTTCTGTTGAGTGTTCAGATAGAGTGTGTGTGTCGAGAGTGGGGTATGTAGTACGGACATACCAGGATGTCTAGTAAGAAGGTGTCGGCGTAAGTAATAGCCTGCACGCTATGGACGCGGACTAAACGCCTCTATGTGCGTTGCTTCGCCTAGTCACAAGAGTGCTATTTCTTTCGGGGACTCCCCCGTCCGGTCCGCTTCCTGCGGCTTACGCGGTACTTTTAATCCCTCGTTTGCGTTACTCGATACATTTGTAAGCGATCTATTCTAGAGGATAAAAAAGTACGAGGACAAAAATTCCTCGTCTGCGCATACCCTAGCTGAGATGTGGTAAGTGTTTTTTGTGTGTGTAGTGAGTGCGTACCTGGAGGAGGAGTACGAGTCGTCGGAGGAGGGCGGCTTGCGTCGCTTGGCGGCGGGCTCGGCGCGCATCCAGGGGTCGGCCCAGTCCTCGGTGCGCTCGCCGCGCTCCCCGCGCGACTCGGGCCGCGGCCCCACGCGCCGCGGGGCCGAGCGACGCTCCTCCGCGCGGGACACGATCACCTCGCGGGACGACCGCACGCGACGCTGAACACATCGTATATTTGTACAAGCAGGAACAGAAGGTACATAAATACTGTCAGATTTACAAAATAACACACATCGCAATAATTGGAGTCTCGTATTGGAGAATTGGTACAAAATAACTTTTACACTGGGAATTTACTAAAAGCTTTTGAATGCCAGTAGTGTAGAGGTCTCTGGAATTGAATGGAAGTTTGCGGAGTCGTCTTCTTTCAACAATATTCTTTTGCCAATTATACACAAACATTTTGATTGCATGCACCAATATTAACATCCCCTTTGCTTATGAAAGGCCGCTGAATATGCGAAGGCCACATCACATATGTACATAGATTTAACTAATACACTCCCCAATAGCTAATAAAATAAGCCATCTTTGTGACCAACCAATTCCGTTTATTTATCATATTAACTATACCTTATGATATGCACCCTCTTCAGGCACGGGAACACGCTCGTCGTAATGTGGTACGCGCTCATAGCCGCGCTCGCGCTCGTACATGTGCTCACGTTCGTAATAGCGCTCGCGCTCGTCAACCGCCGGCCGAGGGAACCGGCCGCGGTACATGGGACCGTAAGGACTGCGAGATCACGAAAATATTTGTAATAAACTATTCATCATTTACAGTAAAAACTTGTCGAACTATTTGCTATGAAAAAATCTGTATCTTCTGTAATTCTAGTTCATGACTATCACACTATACTACTAAATCTTTAGTTACCGGTTCCAAGTTCTGTGAATTTACAATAACAAAAAGTTTTTAAATTGTAAATTCACAACGATTTAGCTAAGCTTCCAAAAATGTGTACGACTTACCGGAAGGCCTCGGCGTCGCGGTAGTGCGCGGCGGGTCCGTCGTGATGTCTGGGCGGCGAGGCCCCCACGGCCGCGGCCGCGTACGCCAGCTCGGCGTCGGGGTCGTGCACCACGCCGCCAACTGATAGATGCAGCTTTTTCTCTTCAAAGTCCATGTCTTGCTCTTTACGCTTATTAGCTATACGCAGCATCTGCACAAGAACAAGAAGCCGTTTAAAAAACATTGTAAATGAGGAAAAATTATGCTATTATAGCAATAGGTAGTTCCGTCACTGTCAACAGACTAGGCACGACATGTTTGATCTTTGTGAATCTCTTTCTTAAACGCCGTCGAAAAGAAATTACTTCCTATAACTACATTATGGAAGCAATAAAGTATTGAGCGTCTGTCTTTGGCATGGTCCCGAACGGATTTAGCGATTTCAATTCAGTTTATTTTGATCTAAAGGTGAATGTGCGAGTTTTGTTAGAAACGAATGAAAAAAAAAGAAAACTTGTGAGCCATGAACTGGAGATTTTAATCAAAATATTTTCCTCTCATTAAATTATTTGCGCAGCCGGAAATAATAAAAAGTTAAATATAACAAATACACCTGTAATTACTAATTGCATTTTGATAATGTTTTGAATATTAGAGGTGCAAAATAGTAAATTAAGAAGCAGTATTAAATAGCTACCTCTTTGGCAGTCCGCAGCCCCCGCTCCCAGGCGGACTCGGGCGGGGCGACGTCCCTGGCGGGCGCGGCGGGGTACGTGCCCCCCGGCGGCACGCCGCGCACCACGTCAAACATGTTGTAGTTGCCCTTGTCCGTCACTCCAGGGTGGAGGAATCTAGAACGAATCGTAACGAATGTTCACACTTATAGTTACCGGCACGGATCTTGAGCGCTCGGCAGAAGAGTGGGGATAGCTTTGCGCATAGTACTCATTACAAAATAAAACGCCTATCAATTGAATTGGCCGGATGCGTACCTACTCGTCGCCTTGAGGTGCATGCAACTGCATCAACGAACGAATCACGAGGGATGGCTATGACGCGATGCGCTGCGGGCCAATCACTGCAATTTAGTCCGCCTCACTTCATACCACAAAAGGGACCCAAAAAAAGGTCAGCGCTCAAGATCCGTGCCAGTAACTATACAATACAAACCCTGAGATTTTTGTACACTTCCCCTACAATAAGATTCATAAACAACGTTTTTACGAACTTCAGTGAGTACAGATTACAATACAAGATAGTCGGAACGAACCTGCAACTGACACCCCACGTACAGGCTCCGCGTGAAAAGAACCTGCATACAGGTCGCGGCTCGCTTTCCTCGGGCCTTCGCTCGGCTTCGTCAGACACCTCCCCTTCTTCAAGTGAGGACCCACGGGAGCGACGCGCTGCCATAACATCTTCTAAAAAAGAATATTGAATTTTTTTACGAATTGCGAAAAATACCATTATCCAGGAGCTTGTGGGTAGGTATATTCTGGTAAAACAAGACGAAATTTCTGAAATGAGCTCGAGACTTTGCTTTAGGTACTTTTCAAAGTACGAGGGAGACTGACTGTGGCACCACCTTTCCCTTACAGCGTGTTTTCTACCTAAAAATAGTTCCTCATTTAACTGGAACCTAGCAGTCGGACAAAACTTCTAGGCTTCCTAGATATCCTATCTATTGCAGAAAAAGTAACAAATCCATATCCTTTCAAAATGATGCGATCGTACTTCTGACCTTGGTAGATTTATCGTATCTGTTGTAAAAACTCTTGAGAACGTCCAAACTATTTAATACGCTCATAGTTCATCAATAAATAGTCAAGTAAGTTTCAACATTAAAGCTATGACTTTCATATAGCCATCAAAGAACAATAACTTTATAACTGATGAACACATAAAAGACATTGTTGTCTTTATCGATTTTATGTGGAACTAGCTGTTGCCCGCGACTTCGTTCCCGTGGGTAGAAGAAGATATAAGTTATGATTTATACCCGTCCTGCTTTTTCACATTTTCCATTGTATCTTCGCCCCTATTAGTCGCAGCGTGATGGTTTATAGCCTAAAGCCTTCCTCGAGTAATGGTCTATTCAACACAAAAATAATTTTTCAATTTGCACCAGTAGTTCCTGAGATTAGCGCGTTCAAACAAACAAACAAACAAACAAACAAACTCTTCAGCTTTATATATTAGTATAGATAGATGATGAACACATAAAAGACATTGTTGTCTTTATCGATTTTATGTGGAATTTTCACCTATACAAAGCTATCCATGTTACTAAGAAAGTCACATGAAATAAAAGTGTTTTACTCATTAACCTAATGGATTAATAGATTACATTATAGCATAAAACACTAACGTAATATATTTCCGTATACACACGATACTTCTTAAAGTAAAAAAAATATTTGACAAAGCGATAATTTGTTTATTATTTTAACTTTAAACACTCGTCTGAGCTTCCACAAAAGCAGAATTACTCTTACACGCAAACTGAACCACCACTGAACGGATTGGGACGTAATTTGGTACACAGATAGTTTATAACCTCGATAATTCCCGTAGAATCACTTCCGATATGAAGCGGGCGGAGCCGCGGGCGACAATAGTCTTTAATATCAATTTATGATGATAAATAAAAACTCTAATTCCGAATTAAGTGACATTGCCTCTCATACCTAAATAATAATATGTACCTTTGTCAGCGCCTTTTTCTTCCGCATCGCCATTAGCTTGTTCAACAGCTTTAGGTTCTATACATTCTCCTTCCTCTGCCTCAAAATCTAATTGCTCTTCCCCATCTTCTGTATTACTTGTCTTTTCTTGTGGCATCTACAAATTAATACAGATAAAATGAATGTATTGTAAAACTAAAATTACTTACAAAATAGAAAGGTAATTTACTTTTTCGAACTTTGGGGTGTCGCCTTTTCCACTATCTGAATGTGGTGATGACTGTGAACTTTTTCCATTAACAGCTTCTGTCTTATGTTCCGGTGATGCAGGTGGAGATTTAGGCTAAAAAAATTATAGTAGTATTAATAATGGTTACATATCAGTAAAGAAAGGCTACAGAAACAAAATTATTAGATAGGAGTACAATCTCCATAAACATTCCCTCCCTAACACATATGCTAGAACACCTATTTAAGAAATGAATGAATGAAAATAAAGTAGGAAGTCAAAAATGTAATATGAGACAATACATACTTTGGATCCTTTTTCAGTGTCTTCTGGTCCTACTGAGTCCAAGTCAGAAACATCAGAGAGATCCTCATGACTTATATTATGATCCTTTCCTTCTTGCTTGTCACTAGCCACTGATTTACTTCTTGATTTTCTTTCTTCTTGATCTGATTCCATTTCACCTAGACAGGCAAAATGATTAATTTTACAGAAGGGAGTAACATTTTATGGAACAATCATTAGATAATTTTTTATTGGCACCTAAATCTAGGAAAACAGCAGGAATAATTTATGTTATAGATTAAAGACTGAATAGATACAATGGTAGACTGTATGGTATAAGGTCACCACACCATCTTTGAGCATGAGACTTGAACCACTCATAAGACAAGGATTCAACTCCTTACTGTGGATATCTTTTTTTTCATAAAATAAATAATATAGGTGTTGGTAATTCTGCTTTGACAGTGGACTGAACTGAGGCTTTATGGTACCCTTCACATTAAAAAATGTATGGCTTACCTTCTGATATTTCCTCTGTAGCTGGATCCTTAGTACTTCTTTTATTGTATGAGGAACTCCTGCTGGACTGACTGGAGTCTGATCGGCTGCGAGCCCTAGGCACTGCAACCATCTTTTGTTCTGCCTTAGTGTGCCTCCTCCACTTTTCATTTCTTTCTTTCGGGCTCCAATCATTTCTTTTAGCAGTAGGTGATGCTTGAGGTGAAGATCTGTAGGATTTTCTGTCTGGGGAAGGACTTGAGGAACGTGATTGTGGGTCAGGATTCCTCACCGAGTCAGGAGAAGCAGGTCTAGACTGATTGTCTGGTGATCCAGGTGGAGACCTGGCGGAGCTGCTTGGACTCTGAGGTGTCTTAGGACCATCTCCTGCAGATGGAGGTGCTGAGGAGTATTGATCACCATGCCCTGGTGAACCTACATTTGACCCAACCTCACTTGGAGAGTGGGGGCCTTCTGGAGACTTGGGACCTACTGGTGAAGCAGGTAAAGAATTTTCTGGTGAATTAATGTCAGAATGTGCTCCACTCAAGTTATCAGGAGACCGTGGTGGTTTCCCACCAACATGAGATGGTGCTGAGGGAGACTGTGATCGGCTATCTGGTGAAGGGGATCGTGGTCCCTGGGACCGTGGGGAATGTGGGGGTGATTTAGCATTCTTTTTAGATGTTTCACTCCTGTCAGAAGATGAGCTCCTTCGGCTCCTAGAGCTCGAACTGCTACTACTTGATGACGAGTGATCACGTGAATCTTCTGAATCCATCTCTGCAAAAATGGGAGTTTCATATGAAACCTTTTTTAATTCTAGTCTTGATCCCAACCCAAATAAGCACTCTGATTGTTAAATGTTCAATAAATGAATAGCTTCAACCAATCAAAATTATGTTTTTAGATGTTAGTACACACATTCTTCACTTCAAAATAATTAAGTCCATAAAACCAGAATCTCCTAATAAAACTTCTAAACACTCCAAGACTATGGCATTTTAAATTTTAATATTATCCAAATAAAATGTAAACAACTTTACATTATTTGTCCTGGCATAAAATGAAAAAAAAAACAGAAATGGAATCAATTTTAATCATAAAAAAGCATCTCAATTACAATAAGCTAATTTGACTTAATTATCTTCTACATGGCTGCACATTTACATCAATAAATTAAATACTTAATATTGTACATAAACATAACTTTATCTAGACTGTAAAATAGTTTAACTAATTTAAGTGTTAATAATGTTGTTCATGTATACGTTTTTTAACATGCATATTACCATCCTGATATGTGACTCACCCTATATTGATTTTGTTGAAATATTTATGATAGTTCTTAACATTAACCTGAATCTTGTAAACTTAATATACTTCTATAGTTTTGATACATTTTTATACATTTGAGAATTGCTTATTAACAAAAAAAAAATGTATAGTTCTGAGATTATTTCTCTCACATCTATACAAAATAAAAGAAAAAACTAAAAGTACTCAGGTATCAACTTATTATGGATGTATTTTGGTATCTTATTAACTGTTACAACTGGTAAATGCTACGTTGTGATGTATATTGGAAGACACATCCAGCCTTACCTTCACGACGACGCCTCGAAGCCAGAATGGGTTGCACTTTGTAACACTTTTCATATTGCAAAGACTTTCAACTTTATAATCACAACACAAACAAAACTTAGGTCTGTCACATATACTTGTGAGCAACTTTTAACTTTTTGAAACGATAAACTGACGAAAACTTAGTAAAATCAACACTACTTCAACATGGCTGTGATACTGAAGGAAATATATGAACATAATAAATAATCACTTTCCAGTACTTCCGTAGGGTTAACTTACGCCCTTACCTTTACTGAGATGGATTAGACGGTAAAATTCTTGAAGTAATCGAAATTTATAATAAAAAATCCTTTATTTGCGCCGCTAACGATTCTTTCTCAACGAAGCGAAGTCATCAAATCCATAGACTGAAAATATACAAACCATCAAAAAGCAACCACAAAGGTTAAAACAAAGTAACGCTGTGAAACAGAGTTACTAATTTAACTGATTAGTTGGAGCATAGTATTGGACATTTTATAGGTGTTTAAATATGATTATGGATAACATTAAGTTTTAAATTATATTGTAGAAATAGTATAAATAAATTTGCATGCAACGAACTTGGATCATATTATATTGTGTTAAACACAAAAATATAGTTGGGAGAAGCAAATCAAATTAAATTTTAATTTCTTCTGACACATATAAACATAAATCGTTATAAATTTCCAGCCTTTTATGAAAAAGTAAAAGCTCCGTTAAAAAAATCAATACAAAAGCAATCCATAGACAATCGTCACGAATTCAATGGTTATTTTTACCTGTGACTTCGGTCGTTCAACTTAACGCGGGAATTTTGTAATTCGATGTAATTCGAGTGAATTTTGTACGTGTGTCTGTTGTGTGATATTTTAATGTAAATTAGATTATTACGAACCGATATGATTGAGCAAGCACTAGACGATAATATATCTGAAAATGATGAGGAAGAAAGCTTTTTCCAAGATGTAGACTTATTACAAAAGCACGGTATTAATGTGGCTGATATAAAGAAATTAAAAGGAGCCGGAATATGTACAATAAAAGGGATACAGATGTCTACTAAAAAGAAATTGTGTAATATAAAAGGATTTTCTGATACTAAAGTAGAGAAAATAAAAGAAGCTTGTCAAAAACTTGTTAGTCTCGGTTTTATGACTGCGTTAGAAGTCAGTGATAGAAGGAAACAAGTTTTTAAAATTAGTACTGGAAGTATTGAGTTAGAGTAAGTAATACAAACAAGTTACACATTACTTTCCACCTTAATGTATGAATTAAAACTCAAAGAAAAGTGTCGTATTCAAATTGTAGCATCATATGCTAGAAACGTTCCAGAACTTGATATATATTAGAGTGATGGAACACAAAAATAAATTTAGTTACCTTGTCTATAAACGTAAGCGTAACAACGCTTCAGCAAATAAAAGTATAGATTATTAATTCAATGTATAAGTTACTTTTCAAAGTCATTGCTCCATAATAAATCACAGGCGTTAGGCGCCAATCTATAAGTATCGCTTTGTTTACAACACATGATAGGAATATCTACACGTTTTACCCAATTTGTTGAGTCGAACTAGTTATCAGTGAATTGATAATAATGTGGCATGACATGTTCTATTACGTATTTTAAAATTGTTATAAATTATGTACATGTGATAAGCTGTATCAATAATTTGGGTCTATCACCGAACTAAGTTCTAAGTTATAGCACGTAAAAGTACTTTTTTTCTTTTTCTGTTAAGAAAACAATATAAATAGATAGATACAAAATACATTAACCATTTCTATGATATTGGTTATTGACAATTGAGTAACCTAGTAAACGATACAGTCGCGGAGACAATACTTACGTAAATGTTTTATTATGTCAATTGTTATTATTGCGGTTGTTAAAACAATATTATACATGATATTTTTTCATATTTGCCAAAAAAAACTTTTTGTTTCAGCAAGTTGTTGGCGGGTGGCATTGAATCGATGGCCATAACAGAAGTGTTTGGCGAATTTCGCACGGGAAAAACTCAACTCTCTCATACCCTTTGTGTGACCACACAAATACCAAACTCAACGGGTTATCACGGTGGGAAAGTAATGTTTCTTGATACTGAACATACTTTGTATCCTTTTATTAAGAAAATTACGACCTTAATTTAACGTTTAGTGTTTTAAATTCGAATAGGAAATTAAAAAAAAATATTGCGTGCTGTAAATCCCAGAGAGATAAGAGAAATGTAGATATCGAAACAAATTTATCAAAGAAAATACTAAACAAAATCGCATATAGGTACACAAAAAATAGGAATTTAGAGATATACTTCTTGAAAAGTAAACATTAAATGTTCGCTCATTATGCAGCACTAATTAATATTTCCTTAAACATTATTGCGTCATCATAATTTACGGGCAAAGAACTACCAAATACAATTTAATGCTAATACAAACGGAAATTCTTTGTCAGGTAGTTTTACCAATGTTTAACCTAATGAATTATGTATTTAGATTTATTAATCTCACTTACCAGATACTAAGAAACTAGTTTTACCTTCCTTATATAAAGAAGGCAGAACTTTACAGTGTACAATCGAGTGTGACCAAACTTTTATGATCTCATAGTTATCCAATATAGATAGCAGTTATCTAATTCCTTAACAATATGACAGCCGGCCGGACAGGCTGAGGCCAATTGCAGACAGATTCAATTTAGATCAAAGTGCAGTACTAGATAACGTTTTGTATGCCAGAGCTTACACATCAGAACATCAGGTGAGCGATAATGACCACTTGAAACTTAATAAATGTAGATACAATAAATTGAAATGGCATACATGGGCAACAATCGCTGGATCTACTGGAATATTGGAATAGTGATTGACCTTCACTACAATTCATAAATACTTCCTAAAAGAAAATTCTGCTAGTCGTTATCTGTATGTCATTGTGTCCTTGTAGCACCCAGGAAGAAACAGTTCGTGTTAGCTGGAAAATACCATTTACCATTAAGCACCTACTTTCAGATAATAATCTTCTAGTATGAAATAATAATACACTAAATTAGTTCGATTCAACACATTAATTTCGGTAGTTTTATATTTACGACAACATGTGTGTCCTTCACTTCAAGGCGGAACTACTAGACTTTGTGGCAGCTAAGTTCCATGAAGAAGCTGGTGTATTCAAGCTGCTCATTATAGACTCCATAATGGCTCTGTTTAGAGTCGACTTCTCTGGACGCGGTGAATTGGCTGACAGGCAACAAAAGCTGGCCCAAGTATTGTCACGACTACAAAAAGTAAGTTTTAATATAATATGCTGAGTTTATTATAGTTATTTTAGAGAGGATTTTTCGATTTATACAAGCTTTTTGTACAAACTTATAACAAATATTCTCTGTCTAGGTATTTGGATTTTTAAATCGTCAGGTATCGAAAACTTGCACTGCCTCGAATTTATTTTCTTTCCTCATAGGCCTCGTGTATTTCTTTATGAGACGTAAATTAAGCCGATAGTCAACTCTGCGAGTACACAAATCGCATCTATACATTTTTTGATAATTACATGGTAATTTTACTAACATTATCTTCTCGTTTATCATAAAAATGGGAGCAGAGTTATGTTGTAATATTTTAATAAATAAAAAATATTGTTATCAAACTTCGGCAACTGAATAACGATTATGGTGATACATTGTCGACTGCCAAAGTAGGGGTCGTCCTTCCTACAAAACTTGATTCCTATAACTTATTTGTTTACATGATGTCTATGAAATACATTTCAAACTTAACCATTAATCATAGATTGATGAATGAATCAATTAACCATCATGTCAAAGTTTTCTCAAATTCGAAGGGCTATGGTAAGAATTTGAATCGGTCGTGTATAAGCAAAAGGAGACAAACTACCATAGTACGTAAAATTAAACAAATTTATTTATTCGAAAAATTCCAAAGTAGTAGGTTGTAGAGTTCAAGATCACGGCGCGGCGCTGCGCAACACTTGACTGGTCTCAATAGATAAACACGCATCCGGCTGTGAACAAATCGTGTGTTAATATTATTCCTCTGGATAAAACAATAGAAAATAATGTACGTGCCTATTTAGCAGAAAAAAAGTATATGCAATCCTTTTAAGTACTACTACTTTTAATGCTGAATCATGAATAACTTAAAGTTTTGTACGTTATTGTACTTACGTGAAAAGCGTTCGGCTTATGGAATATAACTTCATATTATTCACTTAATAAATTATTAGTTACTTACTTATTGTCATACTATGCTTACATTGTTTCAAACTTATTAATTGAATATTTAAGCAACATCAAGGTCAAGAAATAGGTAGTTGTGCGATTTATTTTCGTACCTCCATTCAATTTTAACTGAAACCGGTTGGGACCTAATTTAGAATGTGTTTTTATAGATATCTGAAGAATACAACGTGGCTGTCTTCATTACGAATCAAATGACATCTGACCCTGGGGCGACCTTGTCGTTTCAAGCTGATCCTAAGAAACCCATTGGGGGCAACATCCTAGCACACGCTTCCACCACAAGGATTTCACTCAGGAAGGGACGGGGAGAAAACCGAATCGCTAAAATATACGACTCGCCGGACTTACCGGAAAGTGAAGCTACTTTCGCCATTACCAACGGCGGTGTGGCTGATGCAAAAGACTAAATGCACTTATTTACATGTTGATTACGACTATGTTTAATTTACAATCTCCTCGACCGACCTCCGTCTACGCCTCTCCATTTTTGGCCTAACTCTCAAAAATAATTTGGCCATACCCACAGTCTACTTATTCTGTTGAACCATTCTTTATGGAACAATGTAATGTTCTAACCACTGACCAGAAATATTACGACGACGTTCAAACTGTTCCTTAATCCGTACATACACAATTATGTTTGTATAATCATTCTGTTGCGTTCGGATTACAAACTACATATATAAGTAATCTTCTACTGATGTCTTTAGATAAGAGGATTTTACCGACAATACTCAGAGCAGAATCATCGAGTTTTATAAACGTTGTACCTTGATTGATTAAGAACTCATTATCGGATAATAGGTTGTTAAACGCAGGTATTGTAGGTAAATAGCAAACTTATGACGTCGTAACTTATACAAGGTACAGTCATCAACCATCTACATAGGGCCCAATTGCTATTTACGCCGATCAACGAATGGCAATTGGATTAAATTTACACTATTCGTGTTATCTTAAGAATTTTTCCTACAAAATAATTAAATACAGTTCAAAACAGGGCCCTGATTCTGCTTTTTTTACAATGGCCGATGAATGAATGGCAATTGAATTACATTTGAAATTTTTCCTATTCTATTAAGCATTTTGCCAATACAATAATTGAAAGTTAATTGTACTGACCTTAAGCATACCTCCTGCACTGAATTTCCAATTATTGTATAGAAATCTGCTAAAGAGAATACAAAAATTTACATTTTAAGAAAAAAAACATTCATTCATCGGCCGTTGTAGATAGCAGAATTGGGGTCCTATAACTAAATCCTATATATATTAAAATTAAAGAGAACTTTTTAAAACCTGGGAATGTGTAATGTGTACTCAGTAAAAAGCTGAAGCGTTAAAATGTAAGGAACATTTGAATAGTCAATTTATCCATCATCACGCTGAGGCATAGAATGAATGTTGGTGAAACTGTGCCGTTGAGGTAGTGACAAATTTTAATGTAGGTATCTATTTAATTGAATTTATGTTATAAGAAATCATGATAGTCGAAGGAATAGAGTTAGTATGGCACTCATCTAGGTACCAATGACGACGACCTCCGTGGTCGAGTGGCGTACCCACCGGTTTCAAGGTGTCGCTACCTCTGAGGTCCCGGGTTCGATCCCCGGCCTGGGTGTTTGTAGTACCTTTGTTGTATCTGAATTCCATAAGTGCACAAGCAAACACAAGTGTTTTAGCAAGTTACTTTGGTTTCAGAACAAAGTATGTGATGTTATCCGCATTTATTATTATTATTTAATGGTGTGAAAAATATCAAAGTTACCCCTTGTAGAATTTCAAGGCGAGCCGAGAGCCATAGTTTTAACGATACCATAAATCTATGACTAAATATCTATGTACATACTAAGCTTATTCTGTCCATCTCTCAGCCCGGTCAAGCTTGGGCTGCGCTGAGGCGAACAGCAAAGTGTTTTTTTTTTAGTTTTCCACCGCAGATATGTAAAAATACAAATTTCTTCCTTATATCTGAGAACACATGGCTTTCCTCCCAGATGTCATCGAACTGTAAATCGGAAGATAATTAAGATAACTTCTGTAACCCGCGGTCGTCTCAGCTCTCCTACTAATTATGCAGCCAATTGAGCCAAAGTCCACACACTAACGAAATCGTTTTGTATTCGTCATTCATAGTGGCGTGATTCAAACGAACCAATTAAGCTTCTCTTTGCGATTAGATAAACAGGTCCATGCGTTTATGATTTACGTTACAACGTATTACCATATACACACAAATATAGGTATTGAGTCAATTACGTACCTTACTTGAATGAAACCCGTGACTTAGAAATCACGTAAACTTTCTAATAATACTTAATATCCATTAAATAATACGATTAGAACTTCTTTCATTACCATAGTTCCCATTTAATTTATTTAATTTTACTTTATGTACCCATTTATTTAATTAGCTTTAACCAGCAGAACTTATTTTTGGATACAGCAAAATTTTAGGATATGAATCAAAAGAACTGAAATTTTATGCGAAGTTAAACAAAATTCTTCAAGGCTCGACATCAAATGTTGGGAGCTTGGGAAGGTGATAGTTGCGGCGTTTGTTAGTTTCAGTATTTTTAATCAGTGGTCTATATATTTCATATTAAACTAAGATAACTCAGGTCTTAACTTTAATACAGCATACTAGATTTATGAAATTGAAATTTTACACTTTTTAAGTTCATTAAATACCATGACATTAAGGTAAAAATAAATGTTTCATGATACATTAAAAATTATGTATTGTGACTTAATGAATTTACTTAAACAAAAACTAACAAAATAAGGGATAAGTAACTAGATTAAAAGTAAATATTTATAACCAAAAGAGGTTGTACGACGTACGGCTCGATGTTAGTACTCTGTAGCGAGAATACCAGCTAACTGACATTTGTCGAATGACGCTTGAGGCCGAATAAAAACGTGACAGTTTATTTTATCAGTAGATTCGTGAGTCTTTCGGTGGGCGGAGGTTCATTGAGTTTGGTTGTTATTTGCGTTTTTAATTTGATTATAAAAAATAAAATTAAAAAGTAGCAATTATCGGCATACATTTCAAATCAAATCTGACAGTATAAAAATGAGTGAAAAAAATGAAAATAAAAAGGAAATTCGCGTGTGGTGTGATGGGTGGTGAGTAAGATCGAGTTTTTATTTTTACTGCGTCTTCTTGGTTGCTATTATTTGAAATCGTTACACATAAGTATCGTTCAGTGTTAATAATGATGCGCATTATATTTTGATGCCAGTTATTCCAAATGTACTTCATAAATTGACCTTAGCTAATAACTTTGTTATAATTAAAAAAACATCCGGCGCGAGCGATTTCTGTTTGCAGTAGTGCACACATGCTTTCCCTTAAAAACTCGACATATTCGTGGTAGTGATTTTCTTCGTTTTGTCTTACAGTTACGATATGGTGCATTTTGGTCACGCAAATTCGTTAAGACAGGCTAAAGCATTAGGCGATGTACTTATCGTGGGAGTCCACACAGATGAAGAAATTTCTAAACATAAAGGGCCCCCTGTATTTACTCAAGAGGAACGGTACAAAATGGTTAAAGCTATCAAGTGGGTTGACCAAGTGGTGGAGGGTGCACCCTATGTGACTACACTTGAAACATTGGATAAATATCAGTGTGATTTCTGTGTGCATGGAGGTAAATTATTTAGTTTTTTATAAAAAAAAAACATTAATTCAATTCACAAGAAATTTCTTATTGGACAAAAAAGATATTAGCCATGTATTTAAATTGTTTTTTTCACCTTCAATTGCAAAGAAACTATGTGTATAATAGTTACATTTTGTATTATTTGTAGAACCTTGAAATAAGTAACAGTTTTTGTATATTGCTTTATTCAGTTTTTTTGTTTAAACTTCATTATGCTTTGTGTAAGACTTATTATACATTTCGTGTCAGTGATGATTTTGAATGATATAAATTTATTATCCTTGTATAAACAATAAGTTTAAAAATAATTTTCAATATGTATTAATTTAATATTTTCCCTTTTTTCATTCCAGATGACATTACAGTGACTGCTGATGGAATTGATACATATCATTTAGTGAAGAAAGCTGGTAGATACAGGTAAATAAAAATTTAGCTCCATAAAATATGTCGTAAAAATATTTATTGCCTATTTATAATCAGGAAATATTGTATAAATTATTCACAGTGTATTAACAGATATGTAAATTGCGTTTTTAAACAATTTTTATAAGAATAATATTCAACTGCAAAGTAATTATTATTACCAACTTGGGTATTAAATGCCTTGCTATAAAGCGCTTTATTGTTCATTAGGTATGTAAAATGAGAATCGATATGTACTAAAAAAATCAGTGCAGAAATAAGCAATAGAATATTTGTAAGAAAATGATTATCTCTCCCAGACATTATTATGAATGACAATTGATGCATTTCCCAAAATAAAGTGAATGCTGTTAGTCACATGTATGTTTATAATGCTAGATGCTATTTATAAAACACATGTTTGAGGCAGAAACCAAACTTTAATACAGCAATGTAAACATATTTCATTGGAGTTGAGTCTCATGTATGAAACCCTCTTTTCCAGGGAAGTGCAGAGAACTGCTGGTGTTTCCACCACAGATCTCGTGGGACGCATGTTGCTACTTACAAGAGAACATTTCAAGTAAATAATTTGTTTTATTTCATCTTATACTTTAAATATTGCTGCTTATCATCCTGACTTGTTTAGAATTGGAACTATCATCAGATCACAAACAGACTATTATAATTGCTGCATCCTACGGTGTTAACCACTGTTTATGACATCCATCATATCTTAGTCATCATTAATCTGCCTATCTGAAGCTATGTATATATTAATGACACGTATGCAATTAAGACATGTAATCATCAGTTATATCTATACAAATTTATCCAAATGAATATTGTTGTTTGGTGTGAAGACACAAACAATGTGTAATCACAACTCACAAACTATCCTACTATTGAGTTTTACAGTTTAAAGCTACACAAAATAGTATTACATGTTCAGTAAAGTAAATAAATTGACGACACTTTTAATGAATTTCAATTATGCAAATGTCAGAATGAAAGTGCTAAATAATATAATTTAGAATAATTTATAGATTACCTTGAACTGTTTTATTTTAGCAGTCATTACAAATAAATGTATGTTACTGAAGATAAAGTACCTTCTAGTATTGCTTTTTTATTTAGAGATTGTATTCTTTTTTTAAATACGACTCTCGCATTAAAGAATTAAATTCTTGTATCGCAAGGGATTTTACAAAATATGATGACAAGTACACAAATGCACCCAGACTGAGAACAGGCAATTGTGGATCGCACAAATATTTGTCCAGAACGGGCATCGCACCCGCGACGCGCTGCGCTCAGTGAGTTCGGCGTGGTAACCTAAACCACTCGGCTATCCGTTGCTACAAAACACTTAGCTTTAGAAGGAATATTTTCATGTTAATTAAGGTCTTAACAATCCATTACATTTTATAGTTAAGTAGTTATTGAAACGTAGTGTTCGAATTATCTGCATAATTAAATTAATAGGCCCAAAAATTACGTTATGTATATAACGTTTGCTAATTAATTACACTTAAGACATGTCGATTTCAGGAGAGGTGACAAAGAATACTCCGTGGCGCTGGAACACTCGTCGAACCTCGGAACAGACTCCACCGCGCGGTCGCCATACACCGGCTGTTCACAGTTCTTGCCTACCACACAGAAGATTATACAGTTCAGCAGTGGCCTCTCACCCAAACCAACTGATAAGGTACGTAACAAATATATGTATGCCTAATATTATAAGTATCATAAAAACTCTGATTATGTATTAAACTATTTACACATGTTTATATTAGGCTTATTTCTACTAGGCTTTGTATCAATCTCTAAGAGCCACTTAACACCAACACACCGTTTAAGAAAATAACACACTCTTTCTCTCTGCTGGCTCTAAATGAAATTCGATGCATAACACTTCTCTCCTAATACTTCCGGAATGCTCCTTTATTAACGAAACATTATCACTTTTTTGAAATTTTCTTTGACTACACGTTTTGAGTTGCTATGCCTCATCTAAAATCTCTACAGAACATTTTTTTTATGTACAGGTCGTCTACGTTGCTGGCGCTTTCGATTTGTTCCACGTTGGACACTTGGACTTCTTAGAAGAGGCGCACAAGCAAGGAGACTTTCTGATCGTGGGCTTACACACCGACCTCGAAGTGAACCGATACAAAGGTTCCAACTATCCCATCATGAACTTACACGAACGAGTATTGTCCGTCCTCGCTTGTAAGGTAAACAAAACGCTATTGCTGTGGTAAAAGTGAGGAAAATGTGGCGCGATAATTGATATTCATACAGACAATACCGCGGGCCAAAGCACGTTGATCCCTATATTTTACATGATATTATTATTAATATATCAGATATGACAAATACCATTCGTAATAAAGATCTGAGTGATAAACTTGAAGAGCGGCGATAAAGATATAACAGGCAATATTTGGATGACTCATGAAATCAATGTTATATTTATCAAATACATGTGAGTGATATAAACTCAGACATTTTCTTGCAATCAGCCTATGTCCTTCACCATTCGATAGCTAATCTATCAACACACTTCTATTGTTAGCCCCACACGTCTTGTCTGTATAATGACGTTTTCCTACATTAATGTTAAAGATACTATTTTAAGTAGAAATGTATTTCAAATATGACAATTATGATTTAAAACTTGCGACATTTTTTTTTATCAATTATACTCGAAACTATTATTCCAATAATGACGAGAAAGGGGATCCCTACTGCTAAAACGCGGGAAACTGTTCGTATGTGATATGATGTATATGATAGCTGTATCCTGTCCTATATCCTACACAATTATTTAATAGGGAAGGAAGTGGCTTAATACAGTTGTATGATTATAATTATTTTTGTATACAGTACGTGCATGAGGTGGTAATCGGCGCTCCGTACAGCGTGACCGCGGAGCTCATGGATCACTTCCGGGTGAAGGTGGTCTGTCACGGCGTCACCACCATAGCTACCGACGCTGATGGCATCGACCCTTACCGAGTACCCAAGCAACGCGGCTGCTTTAAGGTATGTATCACAATAGCAACACCCTGTATTAATTTGTTTTCATATATCCTTGTATTATTCTACATTTAGCTTATAAACTTGCCAATTTAAAATTATGTGACAGCCTGAAATGCCTTAACAATTATTATGATTGAAGTTAATTGATTCAATGTAAGATTCAATGTCAATTTGATAAAAGGTCTTCATAGTGGTTCATGTCAACGTCGATGTATTGTACAGCTTCTTGAGTTTCAATAAAAGTGAAATTTAATTTGGAATTAATTTCCTTAAGGAAAGAAAAATATGCTTATTTATAATAATAATTCTAACATTAATTATATTTATATTTATAATTTTACAGATATTAAATTCCGGCAATAGTATGACAACGGAAGACATTGTTCAACGAATAATACGTCATCGTCTCGAATTTGAGGTACGAAATACGCGCAAAGAGAAAAAAGAACTGGCTATTACGAAAGCTTTGAAAAATGATCAGCATTTGAAACAGAATGGTAACTGTGAAGTTACTAATAATAGTTAAATTATTAATTTTAAATTAAATTAAATGTTTACCAAATATTTATGTGTTAGATGTGCTATTTAGGTCTAGAATTAGAGAATAAACCGGTCAACTATTGATATAATAAACTTCTGCTAATAATCTTTAAACTTGTTATGGTAAATGTTTCAATTGCATTCTTCTATGATATTGCCAAAAAAAAATTAATAAAAAAATTAAAATAATCGATAGTCGATCAGCTTATTCTATATTTTTGTCCTCTTGCTTCTACAGTCATAATACAAGAATATGAAATAATGTAACTGGTATATTACTGGTAACTTACATGTATTTTAAAACTATTTATTTTATTTTGAAGCATTCTAATTCTATATACATAATAACTGTGTGTTGATTAATAGTTTTAATAAAATTCCAGTTTTTGCCCGCCTATTAATTACAATATACATTATTATATTACTATAGAACATATGATACTTTTATTGTACTATAGATGAATCGAATAGTAAAGATTATTATTGTTTATGGTGTTCAGCATATTTCTAACATTATCATTTTATGATGGCATATTAAATTATTGAAATGAGCATTTCTTATTATAATGATGTGTCCCATATGTTTATTTATTTTTACAATACTCTATTTTCGAAACACTAGTTCTTATATGAAATGTCGCTAATTTTACCTTTTATTGTGCCATTGGCAATATTATGTATTATTGGTTTATAATTGGAACCAATCTTAGAATTTGTTCAATGTTGTTTATTTTACAATATTGTTAATTAGTTAGGATCTAATAATTATTATGTACGTTAATTTTAGTTTGACGTTGTGTACAAATTGTTTTTGTTGATGTTTTATTTCTGTTACTAAATATAATTTACACTCTCAGAGGAGACATTTTATCCAGCTCTCTTAGATCTTAACGAAGAAAGATTAATTAAATATTACTATTCATTTTGTAGATCCAGGGTCTGCAATGTTTATGGATCGTACTCTATTTAAATAAAAGTTGTATAAAGATACTTGCTGTTTTTTTTATGTGATTTTGTCGTTAAACCAACTATCAGCCTAATTATAATATAGGTAGTGATTATATTTGGTCCTCCGACTGTAAAGGAAAGTATAACTTGCCGCGCCGTATTCTTGCCCAAAAGTGGATGACAGAAGGGTAGCATCGAGCTACCAGCACGATATGGCGGCAATATGGTAAGTTCCTAAGACCACAAGCACTATCTGGGAGAATTAGAATATTGTTATGTATGTATGTGTTGTTCTGTCTTTTGTTTGACCTGGTTTGACCACTGAGAGAGAAAGCGACCAGACGTTTAATTTTTAAAGAATCAAAAGGCAGCTTGGAGCAGTTAATCGCATAACCGTCACGCTTTTGGTTTACATTGGAAAAGGAATAATATTTCTGAGGTATTTTGAATTACAATCTCGTGTGAACTCATACTCTTTCTTACCCCTCCCCCGCTCTCGCCGCGCTTTCCTAGGTAGCGGTACAGCGGTTGTGGTCAAGCTATACTCAACTCACAGAGTACATTCTGATATACTACTCAACTGCTGTACGTGCTAAAAGCCTTGAGTTCGAATTCTTAAGATTATTCAATTTTGATAATAGCAACACTGTTTTTCAAATATCCAAAATGGCAGAAACGAGCAGCATATTTATTTCTATGTTTGTGAAATAATAATTCACAGTGACGTGGTGTAACGGAATATTAGTGAACTGGACTGTTTAAGAAACCATCATATTAAAGTTTTGGATTTTATAGAAGAAAGAAATATTTTCATCACAAAGGTAAGTTTTCTGCGTAGCCGCCCACAGTTGTATTCAATCTGTTTCGTTTTGGTCTATTTCTAGTTATTATTGCGATGTCACGTTGTATGTAAGCTTTTTATTATTCATATTCAGCATAAACATTCAGCTTGGTTATAGTAATATACATTGTTTGTCCAAGAATAGTCATGATATCGCATTGCAAATGGTTCAATTGTGGTAGATTTTTGTTCGGTAACCAGACACTACGCATTAGTAAGTTATTATTAACTTGTGGTTCCATCGCTGGTTAACAGAAATTCGGGATGGTATATTATAAAGAACAAAAATGTGGTTAGCAACCTGTTGAACTTTGTCTTTTAACCAATACTTCTATGTCCCATGATCACGCCGGCAAAAGAAACAAGTTACATCGACTTGAGCAAAATATTTTTCTTTACCTTTCAAAACTTAATTATTCAGACCTAGTTAAGTTTCGGAAGCAAGGTCAAGTCCACAATGTAAAGTAAACAGTAAATGTATACAAATTGGTGATCATTAATTCACATTGACACATACCTACATTTACGAACTGGTAAATCAGTAAGCTACATTCTTTATACTGCTATGAACAAAGAGTATATTAAAATCCTTCAAATTTTCTAAAAGAAATTGCGTTTACTGAATTTGAACATACAAGATAAATGGATTAATTTAATCATTATGGGTGGTTATGAAGATATGGATTATGATAAAGTGACATAAGTTATGATGTCAATAGTTGTAAAACACTATCATGCAAGATTTACTGTTACTCATGGATTTTTGTAAACAAATCAAAGATGCATGCTTTCTCAACTCTTCCATTAACCTTTTTGGGCATAAATAATTTAAAACATTTTCAGGTGTTTGAATATCTGCATCTTATTAGGTTCTTCTTGAGTTTCAACAAATATACAACTTATACAAAACTGAAGAAAGACAACTTCAAATATGTATTTAACTTTGACAATTGCAATCCTAATTGGAAAACTAGATACAGATAAAATTTATGCTATAAATTACTTGAGTTCCTGATAAGGTATACATTCTGATTAACTAAAAAGTTAAGGAAATGCATTGGCTAGAATACTCAATATATATTTTTTATGTTGTAAAAATCAAAGCAGCTAAGTATTTATGTAGTTTACATATGCCATTAATAGATCAACTCTAAGTTAAGGTGAAATTTTTGGTAAATTGGTACCCAAGTTACCAATTATATAAAAGAAATGATGTTTCATTAGTAACATGACAGATGAAGAAAGTATTCAAGTAAGAAAAAATGTTTTCGAGAAACTGTATTTAGATTGAATAATATATCATACTTGTAATTGAGTTAAATTGAATGCCTTTGGTAAATGCACTTGGAGATATCCATTCGTATATTTCTTTCTATAATCATCTTAAGGTGTTTTCAATTTCCCATATTTAATGGGAAAAATAAAGCACACTGTGCCAACGTCATAAAAATGCATTGGAGATAAGCCCCTTGATTTATAAAGACAAAAATAATAAAAGTCATAACAAGAGAAAATAAAAAAATTATGACTTGAGTTCTAAGTACAGCTTAGTTAATTTTCTGGCACTGGAATAGTATCTTTCAAAGCTCAAACATAATAGTACACTCTTATATCCAAAAAAATAACTGTTCTGATAGTTTAATGCATAAAACTTTTTAAGGCTTATTATTCTAAAAGGGATGACAATACTGCCTATAAATTCGGGTCGCAAGTTAGTGTAGGCTTAACCGCTGTTGGCCGCACAGCCTGAGATGCGCAGGCGCCGCTCGCCACGGGCAGTTCGAGCTATGAGTCACAGCCGCCCAAAATAACTTGAGAATGGGCGCCGCCTACCGCCCGGGGCGGGCGGCACGTTGGTTGGGCTCAGTGGCAGCTGCGACGCCGCCGCATCTAGAGGAGCGGTCGAGGTGGAGCGCGCGAGCCTCGTATTGACACACGGGTGGTGGCGGCGCCGGCGCGGGATGCGCCGCCATGCCGGTACGACACCGCGAACTCGGCGACGAGCTCGCACCCCCGGAGCCCAAGCGCTGCAGGCACTGCGACGGTACGATCACATACATTGCTTTGCAGCGCAGGACTCACACCAAAACATTACTACAAACTTATCTAACATTCGGTGTCTTAACCTACTTGTTGACTAATATTGTTATCAGCTTGGAAACTAAGTAACGGAATTATCACTATTGACAGTATTCAATTAATTGTAAATGTACAGCAAGGTAGTGTCTTTTAACATAAAATCGAACTTCGCTCATATTCTATGAATAAAATAAAAACAATATTAAAATAAAAACAATATGTATTAAGAATTACAAACAATTTTAACTACGGATAAAGATTACTATCTGAATAACCGCAATAAATAACGCTCTTAGAAAGATTAATAATTTGAAGTAGTAGGTAATTTTTTGAACTAGTAATAGCGATTTTAATAACATAAATCTTGTGTGTATGATACCATACCACTTCTTAGTGAACGGAAAATCAATAAGGGAAATGTTAAGTCATTAATTTTTTACTGCAATAATTTGATTTGGGTATAAAGGAATATTTTGCCGTCGGCAACTGCTCCCTCATGTCTTTAGTCTATCAACTTGGTTAACTTAGTTATGTACCGTAATTAAGGTGATTTGATGTCATCATAGTACATAGATTCAAGTAAATCATTTAAAAGATCTTTTGAAGAAAACATCCTTTAAATATTTAGTCAGTCGATCAACCATGTCGGTTACAGCATTGCATTGTTTACATTAAGTCATAAAATACACGTACTAAAATAATAAAACACGGACATGCAGATTCGGTTAATGATTGAGCTGCAGGAAAATTATCTTTAGCCCGCCCTTAGTCACTGGACTAAGTAATATGTGTCACGCAGTCGGGAATGGAAAGAGCGTATAAATAGGTGTTCAGACTTCACTACGAGTGGGCCACATTCCCCACCTTATGTAACAGAAAGCTCGTAAACAAATGCGTATTCAAGCTTACCTTCTACTACATGTTGCGCTATGCACATTGTTATACCATTCGAAACACACCTCGTCAGTGCTTCGCGGATTTTTGAACCACTTTTATTACAGTATCTTAATAATGTGTCGTCGACCTTATGCAAAGATGATTCATTTCTTTTGGTTTTCCTGTTTTGCAATTATTCGAGAACGGATTAATTATTTGGTATTTTTAAGTCAGTGCCTTGCATTGAACAATAAATAATTACGAAATATGACAGAACATATTGAACGCCTTGCAATTTTTCTTGTAGATTAAACATTGGTATTGGGTCAGGATAAGTTAAAAGTTCCTTCTAATACAAGAGTTTTGTTTGCTTAATTTTCTGTTTAGAAGGAAGAAACTGTATTTAAGGACATTGTGTCAGAAAACGGGTTTGGCGAATAATAAGTGGCATTCAATATTGGTTTGTGTAGTAAATTGCGAGGGTGTGTTGTGACTGTGCCGGTGTTGTGACAGGTGCTGCGTCACGCGCGACGACGAAGCTGGCCAGACCGCTTGCACGTCGATTAATTAGTATTGCCTGTCGAGACCACAACCGCAGACCGAGACGCTTCGAATGAAATCATTGATCATCATTATAAAGCTCGCCAAAATATGAACATGCACAATCAGATCAAAATAAGAAGAATCCTGGTTTAGGAATTGTTTTTAGGATTTGTTAGTCCCTATGAAATCATTAACATTATTCTCTTCTTTCTATTGAGTGTTGAAACAAATAGTAATCTTCGGAAAACAACCAGCCAATTAAAGAACATAGTACTTCTCGCTCTTTTAGTTAGTAATGATGATCTAGCTAGAAATATATATAATAATGAAAATGTTCGTTTTCCACAACTTTCTGAATTGTAAAATCATTCATAACCGACGTAGTACTATGTGGTTAGGCACCATTGCCAAGCTGTCACTTCTCTCTCGTAGCTTTACGATCAAACTGGCCCGATATATTGTCGTCTATCGCTTTATTAATATGTATATTTTGAGATGGAAAAATGTGTATTCATTTGTCATTAGCTATCAAAGCTCTTTGTATAATTAGTTCATTCCCCTTTTACTCACTAGTTCTACCTTCAGTTGTATTAGTCCATTGAATTTTTTTTTTTTTAGGCCTAGCCTTTTGTTTTTTAGAGAAACAAATAAACAAATAAAATTGCGTCCTTTTAAAAACGCAACCCAAATGAAACATTTCAATGGACTATATTTGTATCTATAAGATTTATTTTCTGCATCCCAGGGAAAGCGCACAAAGCTTATTCACTTTGTCAATTTCTCTATTCAATTTTGGAATTCATCTCCTTAATTACAATCGCTTTTACTTATTCTATGGTTTTCTTCTCAGGACTTCGTTATAGGTTCACATTTTGCATAACAAGCCTGTTCTTCGTGCCTTTACCTGAACAAGTTTTTAATGCCATCTCCATTATCTCTTCAATTTAAGAACGTGCCCATTCATGCCCCTGGTAAACTGTTAGTGAACCCATTGCTAAAGATGTCAAGTTGCTGACAAGTTGTAGTGCTCTGTGGAAATAAAAGATGTTCAAAATTACGTGCACTAATTGAGTTTCCTTGTCCAAGGCCATATCCATAATAATTTTGTGTAGGTGTTGTGTGACTTTGTAGCTCTTACTATTTTATCCACTACAACAGGTGTTATGGGTCAAGGTGCAATGTTAAAAAATGAGATTTACACACTTTAATGAAATACAGTTACTTTCTATTACGATATCAATATGTACCAAACCTACTTCACAAAATAACTGCAGCGTTATTTATGCATTTGACTAATTCACGAGTTCACCGTTACGAGGTGATTAAGCTTGTTTAAAAGTAGAACGTTGTATTCAGCGCAGATTGCTATGATGATATTAAACTTGTAAAACTGCTAACCACAAAACCATAATCGCTATATTCAACATAGTAATAAAACTGTTTCTAAAGATAGAACATTAACACAAACTTAGCCTTAGTACAGATATTGTATTCTAAGAAGTTTTCTTAAAATCATTGCGTGATGCATGCATTCTGATTTTTGTTTATGTCTGTGGCTAACCTATATACGTTCACGTTTAGAGGTTTACGAAAATAGTTATATTTCGTCAACACGTCCATTTAGGAATGCAAGAACTTTTAAATATTTTGAAGAAAATAACCGTTAATCTTGTTTAACGTGATATATTGTGAAAAACGTTAAAATTTTAGGTAAAATTGTCTTGTATTATTATGATTCTAGTTATATTCAGCTATTTAATTCATTCTTGGATATCCTAAAAGACAAGCTTAAGATTCGCCTTTTTCATGTTATCTGATAACAATTTGCGAAAGATAACATTAAAATCTCATTTAAGAAACTATTCTTGTAATCAGTATTTGTCGATTTCACTACAACTTATCTGCTACGTGTTTGTTAGTTTAGGCAAAGTTTACGAATCCTTCTAATATTATAAATGTAAAAGTTTGTGATGATGGACGGATGGATGTTTGTTACTCTATCATGCGTTAACTGCTGAACGAAATTTAAGTCTACTGGAATAGGAATCGTGCGGAATAACCTGATCCTTCTTGTAAAAAATAACAACAACAACATTAAAAGGTAACAGCTTTATATTTTTAAGGTAGGTCCAATAAATACTCCCTTATCATTTATGCCCAAGAAGGGTAACAAACCCTTTTACACCTGATCACAAAATACTGAAGTGATTAAGTTCTTAACCATACTAATACATGTACGGGTTTTAGCTTTAAATGGATACCATCAACTTTTTAAATTAGTCACATGATTGCATTAAAATGCATCGAACTTAATTCACAAACACAGCATACACCGAGTGTCGTAAATTTTCTTTGGTTCGTGCACTTCTTCAGAACTCGCCGCGGTTTGGATCTATCATCCTGTTTTCGTCACCAGTCGCATGTTTGCGCTAGTTAAATCCTCCGTAAAACGGGTATCCGCTGCAAAATATCCGTTGGTTTAACACTGTCCATGTTACCGTGGCGTCGTAACGTAATTGTTTTCGCATAGTAGGCCGGTTACGCGCCCAGCACCCACGTGCGGCGGCGCCCGCCCAACACATGCCTTCGCAAATATGTGCACAAGTATTCCTGTTATGTCATCGTGACTTTCATTTGCCTTAAATATATAACTTACGGATTGTGGGTCTGAATAAAAGTAGTACAAATTCAGTTCAAAGGTGCTTATTTCTCAGAAAAGCTAATGAGTTTATGAAAAACCGGTTTACACTAAATTTTAATGAATACACGAAACTAGGTCACTTGTTTAAATTTTATTTAGCAAAAACATTAATCATTAAAAGAAACAGAACGAGTGATTAATTAATCAAGCAGTTGGTATATTTACTTAGTAGGAATACAGCTTTTCAACGTTGTAAGTGTTTTCATTTAAATTTGATGTGTAATCTTTCACACAAATAAGACATCAGTATATTTCACATACGCACATATAAGTACGGAGATAGACACCACAGCTGAGAGTTGAGAACTCATAATACATGTTACACAAATCACATTCATTGTCAATCAGAAATAAGAGGAATATGTTCGAATTCCACTAAATTAACCATGCTAGTGACACATTTTAAGGCACACTATAATTATGATTTCAAGTAATTAGTAATAACAGAAATGATCCAGTTTACTTTGAGATAATATTAATGTCACGATTCACGAACATAGAAACCCTTTCATCTCAGCTATTTATATTAGTGCATTTATAGAAACATTTCCAAATTCTTAACACGTCTCATTTTATTGGCATCGTAACATATTCTTGGCTTATTCATGTTTGACTGTTGAAAATAAAACTGTTATATCGTCACGGCGGACGACTAATCGTATTTTTTTATAGTTTTCTTTCATGGCGTCATGCTTCGTTGTTTTTCACGAAAAATAGTACAGTAACTATGACTATGTTTTCGATGACGGCCCTAAAATAAAAGTGAATTTCCATCCAAGAATTGAGTCTATTTATGCAACAAGCGTCGGCGTCTCGACTGTAGTGTAACAGGTCGTGCGTACCGCACATAGGAACGGAATGTTTGTTTTGAGGAGTCGCAAACAAACTCATAATTATTCCGAGAACAGTGGCTCGAACACAATGTGTGGTTTAAATGGCATTATCTCTGAATTAAGCTGCTTAAATTGCAGTTACTCCAGAATGGCTTTACTCATTAGAAAAATAAAGTGCACCTTTAGGCTCTTCTGTAAAATGTTACTACTGTCAAGGAATTCCTTGAAGCACTTCAAAATGCATGTTATTACTATTAATCATCTTGCAATTTAACTGTATTGTATCATGTAATGGCCTATCTATCTTATAGCTAAGTCTAAGCTTAGCTAGATAGATAGATCTTTTAATATGCAATGCGTAAGTAAAAGTTCATAATCGCTAATTAAACTTATAAATTTAATCTCCCAAGTACATACCAACAATAAACTGTTGCTGTATCCTAAAGCAGTAGCAGGCTATTTATTTATTTCCATTTTTATTATTTTATCAAACTTTTTATGTCCAACTAGCGCGACTCAGTTTTATTTAGCGTCCATATAGCCAACAGAAATATTCAGTCAAATGGGTTAGCAATTAGTATCCTTCCAACTTGGCGGATGCGTATAAGCATGTCAAGAAAAAATAGAATATAGTCGGAAGGATGTAGATCCATATTAAAGCATTACAAAGCTATTGTTTTGCAATCCTTTAATATGGATCTAATCCTGTTGGAAACTATAGTGTGTTGTTATAGTCATTACTTATTCGACAGTTTATGGGTGGCAGTTAAATATACCCGTCTCGGTTTGTCGTCACAAATAGAATTTTGGCACTGACTGTCTGTAGTTGTGTAATTCATGTATAAACCACTTGTTCGATCCAAACTATCTATTCACATTAAAACGTAACCAATATGACGTGTAAAAGTGTCATAAATTATTGGAATACTTACGTTCATTTAGGTATTGTTGATAAAAAATATTGTTGTTGTTACGGATGGTAATGTAGTCTGATAAGCCGTAAATAATTTGTTTCCTTAGAATGCTTAAGTATTTTTTTCTTATTTGCTCTTAATCGATTTTGTCCATCACCACTGTTATTTTCCATGGCATATGTATTATTGACGGTGGCTGAGTAATTAGCCGGCTCGTCCTCGTTCTAAATCCCCACCTTGACCTCGTTGCGTTGCTTTACGATGTACTATTCTGTTTTATACTTTTCTTTTCTAAAAAGTCTCGTAAAATGGTAGGTGGGAGTGCCGCTCAATTTTTAAGATATATATTTTTTCAAAATTATGTTTATGATAAAATATTCGTTTAAATTAATTGGTGTTAATGTCTTAACGTGTTTTAAGTCCAATATTTTAATTTACTAAATAAAATATAGCTTGAAGTAATTCCTTATACGTTAAACAATTATAAAATTTACTTTGTCGCTATGGTGTAATCGTACATTGTTCTCGAAGGTAATGGACGTGCCGCCACGCGTTATATACACCAATTGTATGCGGCCGTGGTTTACTGCCAAATGCATTACCAATAACGACATGGGCTTAAAAGCTCCATACGTTCACGTAACATTGCGACCAATACGTCGTGCGTATGATTAGAGGAGGTGCCGTCGAATACGATTACAAGCCGACCACATGGACCATTACCGTTATCTGCTGACAGCATCTTGGACCCGTGTCAACTGGACTCGGACAAAACACTTTCAATTTCTGGTTTATACATCCCAATGTAATCTTAAACCAATTAATGTAAGTAATATTACTAGAACCAGCATTGCCTGAAAGTAACGTCACATTTTTTATATTAAACATGAAATTTAGTTATAAAGTTAATTTATGTGAGAAATGATAGCTTCAAAAATTGGCCGGAGTGTTATAAATTACATAAAATATTTCGGTCGGCTCTTAAAATAAATTTGTGGGTCTCTAACTAGATACTTTTCCTATATTTGTGTAAGAACAAGCAAACAAAAAAATAAATTTCTTTTTTGTTACATGGATACTGAGTTGTGTAGAAAATAGACACTTATATAGACAATGCCATAAGTTTTCTTGTACAACATCCAACAAGGAAAACCTATGCCTCCATTTACTTTTTAAAAAGCATGAAGTGATAAATAGAGCATTATTTATATTCTTAGCATATTAAAAAAAACGTAGTTGCATCTGTAATCTACGCCACCATTTAAATATTAAGTTAGTATGAAGAATTCTCACATAAACGCCCAATAAAATTACACGAGGCGCGCACGGTTGCGACCGGGGGCGTCTCGCGGGATTTCATAAGACAAATCTGTTAAATTAATGTGCTGCTCGGCATCCAACGCTAAGCATTCCCAAATATATTCTAAAATAAAGAGTGCCTCAGACGATACGACATTGGAACCGATTCTATTTGGATTAGTCTATCCGGTCGGTGTCACGTACACTACTACGCGTTATATGTACATTTTATGGATTTGGTACAACTAAGAGTTTTATGACTCGTAACTGACTAACCGTTGTTTTCTTGTAAATACTGTGATCGTTTCCTAACCCAAAAGTCTTATTTCAGCTAAAACCAAATACTTTTGTGGTTAAAAGCCAAATACTTACTATGGTACACATAATTGACGTAACTCTTCCACTAAATTCCAATTTCCTGACGTAAGAAGTTCCTGTTGATAATATCTGTCTGTATATTATAGAATCTGATTCCCTCTCAGGTGTTGGATGGTGAATCTGTTTGGACATCATTTATTTCTTGACGCAATATAAGCGAGAGAAGTAGCTCGCACCGATTTTGACGTCAATGTTTTTAAATGCAAGAGAAAAGATGCTCTTTAACTGGCTGCGTGAATCAGTGCATATAAATTTATTTCGTTTCTATCGTCTACTTGTGTACCTATGCACACATTCTAAAGATCTGTTTAAAGGATTTTTAGTGCGGCGTAATTAGGTTTTGTAATGTGCTATGCAACACCATGGTCGGCGGTAAAAATAACAAATTCTGAACAATGTTTATGTTTTATTTTGTTGCCGATCCATTATACAACCGGAACATAAAACCATTTAAAAATTGAGTGTTATATATTACCTGATTATTTATTTAGCTCTGATGTAGAAATAGAAACATTGAATCTGAGTATGTTTTGTATCTTTTAACCAAAAAACTATTACCACATCCCAGGCATACCAGCCAGAGCGCCGGTCAATAATAATCCTCATTTTGGCAAACATGTAGTTCGGTCGTCACGCCGTTGTTGGTGTAATTCATGCATGCAGTAATTTATGTGGAAATAGATGAATTGTTGCCAATCTATTCCAAAATGACAGCTAGGAGATAACTTATATAGATTTATATATTCCAAAATTGTAATTGCTACATTACCACCACTGTAGAAACACAGTTTCTCCCAAAAAACAGCACTCAAATATTCGAATGTATGATTTATGAAGTACAGCTGCGGGGGCTCCAGTCAACTGCATATGTTAATTCTGTATAAATGACTCAGTAGCGAAGACCAAGCCAAGTTACGTAATAACGCGCCCATTCATGGTGCATCGTCGCCAAAAGTGAAATTTGGTCGTTCTGGCCACTAGGGAGGTACGTGTCGCTTATAACCGGATTGCAATTTAGGGAAATAAATTTAATTGTGTCAGAGCACACGTGTTCGCCGGAAATGCCAGGTTTGTTTAGCTTGCAGATTTATTTCGGTCTATACGGTGTCATCTGGGGGCGTCATCCTCTGAGGCAGTCCCGCCTGGGTGCGCTTGGCGCTTGTTGACGTGAATTTCGCAACGTCTTTCAGTGTGCTCCCGCCGATGGAAATACTCGCCATATGAGTTTGCGAAATAATTATTTAAAAGGTAGAGCGTACATTAATCACGGTGTCAAATACAGAGGTTTTCTTTTGTTATACTTAATAATGATTTGAAAAATTAATAACCATAAGTAAATGCAGGCTATATACTCCTATTTGTAACATTGACAAAACATTCTAAGTAAAAATTTATATAAATCATCTGACTTTCTTTTTTAGAGGAGTTCAAAAGAGTTTAAACTCATCAAGCCAATTGCCCTTTACCAAAAAGCCGATAAACTGTTTTCATTGTATGTAATTTATTTTAAATTCAAGTGCACCAATGACAAATTACAAATGAACCTAATAAAATACAAAGCAATTAAAAAAGAACAACTTACTCATAAGTATGTCATAACTCTGTCATGTCTAGCTCCGGTACCTGGTTCTCGAGGTCACATAATTTCGTCTTCCCTGAAATTGAAGTATAACAAAATAGAATAGTCGTGGAATTCAGTGTGAGCAATTATAATTAGTACGAAAGAATAAAGATAAGGCTAATGAAACAAAATAACTAGCTCAGATCAATGTACATGGCTGGAATTTGTCAATTACAAGACAAAATGCCAACTTGGGTCACGAAATGTACATCACATTGTTAGACCGGTGTTCACGTTCCTTGGTACACCGCCAGAATGACCGATCCTTTTGGCTTGTCGATACGCTGGTCATAGCCCGCCGTCGGCTAAAATAATGTCAGTTCAGAGATTAACGAACTTCAGCCGCCTGACCTATAAAACTGGTGCAGGTAGACTCATACCTGTAACAAATCATTGACTATTTATGTGATTGCACAAACCAAGATGACTTTTTTGACATCTAAATTAAAAGGTACTAAAAACCCGATGACTCCTTTTTTCCTTTAAATCCTATTAATTATCAAGTTACTCATGTCTCCTGACGACATTCATTCGAAAAATTTGTAGGTGGTTGTTTACAGAACTGATGTGTGATCCGGTGATCCGAAAAATCTAGAATAAATACATTACATTTTCTTCCGTTAACTTTTACAACGTTTTAACAGTGTGGTTCGGTACATATTATTGTTTTCATTAGGGTTTCGCTCGTGTAGACGGTTGGAGCGTAGGTGGGTCGTATCAGCCGATGCTGTCAAACTTGTTTACGAAGTTTTGTCTATTTGCGTGCTCCCCAATTACTGTACTGCTTTCTGACAATCGTATTCAAGCGCCAGCGAAACGTTTAAACTTTTGCCAGCGCATCTTGATGTATTATAGTTATTTTTTTAAGCATACCTAATCAGCCGTGAAATAATAATTGATACTCTAAGTTTCCCGTCTCAATCTGTTTAACAGTCTAATTAATGTTTATAAAATTCTACAGTTTTATTCCTTGCACTGAAGATAATTTTAGTTAGTCAATTTAGTTAAGCGCAAAAGCTCAGAAATTTCATTTTAGATTGATTATATATTATGTACACTTAACATATTTTAAGTTTTAACTCGCATAGATTGCTTAATATAGGCCGTAAGTGTCCGCCAGTGCTAATTGTACATTTTGTATTTTCAGGTAATTAACCTTCACGTTCCTTCTTTCTGAACGTCTAAATGCTTGGCACAATATTTCGGTAAGTCTGCGGACAGCGTTACGTAACCAGTTGCATTCTCTGAAACGCTATCTACGACACGCCTCGTTTATGTCATTACTTTAAACAGTTTAAACAAATGCATTTGGGGCATTCCAATCAACTTGGTTAGTCATGCCACTAAGACGTTCGAAAAAATACACATACATATTTTGTTTCAGATAAGAATTCTGGAAATAAAAATACGTTTAAAGAATAATTTATTTTTAATTTATCTTCAAAAATCTTAAACGTTGTAAACAAACAATAAATAAACAGGCAAATAATATGTTTCAGTTCCTTAAATTGTTAGGAACTAATTAAGGTGACGATGCGTCTCTTCTTCACTCTTCACGTTCTAATACGCTTTTGTTATCTAGTGACAAATTCATAAAACAGTACTCGCCACAATAATAATAAAAAAGAGGCAAGGTTTCGCAAGGTTTTTCAAGAAAATAAAATTGTGGATTTATTATGTTCACTGTCTCGGGCATATGGTTAAATAAAGATGGACTATTAACACCAAGTATTAGAATGAACTCTTTTAAGTTTGCATTTTGCCAATAATGACACACATCTAAATTAGGTAATCTACAAAATGATCATGTTCGATAGATTTTTAAAGTAGGCATTAAAAAGTCGTAAACTTGTTGAACTCTTTCATGGAACAACTTTCTTTCGCAAAAATTTCTATATGCAATATACCTTGACTGTATAATTACGTTGTATTTATTATCGCTGTAAGTGGATACCACGTTAAGTAAAACAGTAAAGCACCTATGTATTATATCCATGCATTCAAGAGTCAAGACTGCTGTTTTCTGAAACATTATAGGCACCGAAACAAAATGTGTTACAAAAGTCGACCAACCTTATGTGTGTGTATGTGTCCTTATGTCCATGTGCCGAAATCAAAAACCAATTTTCCTCAAAGTTAAAATAATAACTTACTGTCTTTTTAACTTTTTAAGTATGTTTATGACATAGAAACTATTGTACTTAAAGTCTTGCCTGTGCTATTTTCTTAGAGAACAGTTGTTCTTAATTCTTTTATCTCGTATTGAATAAATCCGCCAAGCAGCGCAAAATGTAGAGCGCTTTATTTATCTGGTCGCTAAGCGCATTCGGCACACCCACGCATGCACACCGGCCAAATTCAGGATTTTTACTTCGTTAATCATTATTATGTAGTACAGTTTTATTGACTTCCGTGACGTTCGTGATAAGTATTTTCTGTAAATATTAATGTTCAGTTGAAAACATACTCTGTATTAGTAGGCCATGGTCTTACAGTACGATGACTTGATGTCGTTCGGAAATAATTAATACACGTCGTTGTCAACGTTCAAAAACTACATTGTAGGCAATATATATGTACAGAAAATACGCTTCCTCTAGATTTTTATACATATTTAGTATATTATATTATAAGATTAACAGACTTCACAAGTTTGCATCAAAGGCAGTGTTGCATGTAGCTGCGGTTCCGTTAACCGTCTTGTGCAGAGGCTGTTGATCCGCCGCTTCGCGTTCTCGTTTTGTTTTATTGTATTAACTTTTATCTACCTAATGTTTATAATTAATATAAGCATTTTTTACATACATCAACGTCCATTGGGAATGTAGAATACGTCCCTTGAGGAAATAAAGCAATGTAACGTTCGACATAAAAATGTGATTGTTTCTACACCACCTATCTGCTGCGGTGTGCGGTGAATAAACTGACGACAATATGCCGCACAAATTCAATAGTCGTTTATTTTTTATTCGGCGGCATATTTTGCGGGCGGCTTGTTTTTCGCCTCACAGAAATAGACTAGTCCACTACTTTGCTAAATAATAAGAAAAATCTCGGGATTGGCCGTGTACGAAATGACCATCCTCATCAATCAGCTGCTTGGAGTGAGTCCAAGATTTTTTCCACGTTTAGGTTTCGTAGATTAGTTCGATAATTCAATGTACTCCTTGTCGCCTTCTCTCGCGACTGTGCAACATAACACAAATATATTTTTATTGTTTTAAATCGTTAGCTTACTTTATAGATCTAGACGAAGCTATTAATCCAATACACATTTTATACTCTTTTTTGTGTCTGTAATATTTTTAACATAAATTTATTTACTTGTTTCTGCTCATTGCGTCATCGCCTAGCTTAGTTAAGAGTAATATATTTGAGTTCAAAATATTTACTGACATTTGTGGGGGAAGCGATGATAATTAATTTTGTAAGATTTATTTAATTACCCTAGCGACTAAGCTAGAAAAGTATTCTGCTAATGTGTGCTAATTGCTGATAATTAGTTTATACGATTTTAAAACACGTTATTAAGGAATAGGAAGAACATTGAAGAACATTGTTATTTTGGTAATTGTTCATCAACGCTAATGGTATTTCTGTACTTTCGTTGTAGTGAAAAGTTCGCAGAGACAGTTCGAATGAAGTGTTCACGACACCTTTACGCAATTCCTGTCTCACGCTTTAGCGCTTGCCAAGGCGCTACGTCATAAGCGTCGCTAGCTTCCACGCAAAGAAGAGTTGTACTGCCACAAATTCGTGACTTTATCCTATTTTTATAATTACAACTATGTTTAGCATATTTCGGCAGTATCTATGACTTCAGGTATAACGACCCCTGGAGGAACAAACTTTCATGTGAAACGGCGTCATGAAACAGTCAGAAAATTATGCATGCTTATTCATTTCATAGATAATTAAAAACAATATTTTTCATAGCTTCTAACATTCATTAGAAAGGAAATATTATGTTTAACTAGATAGGGGTAGAAATACATAAAGTATTTGATAATCCTATAGGTATACCTAATAATGACTTTTGTTGGTTTCTTCCTAGTGAGTTGAGATGGGCCATTGAACTTTTGCTCCTTATTTAGATTATAGAAGTGGAGACGACGACCACGCAATCAGGCCGACTAGCTCGCTCCGCGAAATAGATACGAATGATTGCTTCCGCAATCTGAACTCTCGTAACAAATCTACCCCTGTTTTTTTCAAGGATTGTTGTAATGAATGTAGTATTTTTTTGCGAAGATACTCTTTTTACGCATTGAAATCCCTAAAGTTTGCTGTAGCAGTTTAAGAAAAAACAAATAATGTTATTCAGCTTATGTGGCAAAATAATTTGTATAATGATTGCCATAATATAAATTTGAGATTGAAAATTAGTTGTGTCGCAGGGATGAAAAGCTAATGCGACTACTACATACGTCGCGAAAGTCACGACAGAAACGCAAGCACAGTCCTCATCGTTTAGATGCAGTTCAGAAATAGACCACGGAAGCGTCCGACCGACCCGTTTGGTATTTGTTCAACGTTGACCTAAAACAGTGCTCGCTTTGCTCGTTTGTTATTCGCGTGGCCGACTAGCCCGTCGATTATATTGTCAGAACTATGTATGTACACATTAACATCCGCCTATGGTCCTTTTCTAAGCATTTTACCATTCCATACTCAATTACTTTATTAGAAAACAATGTGAAACAATGTTTGTTGCAGCATAAAATCCCAGTACTTATTAACTACCTGTTTTTCAAGGTATGGCGTGCCCACAACAAATAACTGTCAATCAACCCGTAGATAAAGTAAACACGGACAGTTTTTGCAAGAATAGCACAATTTCCATCAATTGTGGCGTGATCTCGTCACGCGGCACTCTGCCAGAGCGGGCTGAGCAGTATCGCACGTGGAACATGACGGATGAATGGGGGTCGTCAGAGTCGTCACGTGCGATCGCGAACACCACGCACCACGGCGCGGACGCCACCTGTACAATTTATTGGAATTTATTAGCTTGCTGTTAATGATTTTGATGAACCATAATACCCGTTAATATTATATCATCACAACATTTAACTACTTGTGATAAAATGGTTAACACATTATCGAAAGCCGTCATGACATCAGACTTCAATATGCGAAATTATAAAAGAAGTGTTACCATAGCTCCAGCCAAAAACAATAGCACATTAGTGTTACATTCTTTTGGAAGATTGTTGAAGCGTACACAACTCATGAACTTAGCTATGCTTTGAGTTGTTAAATACTGTGAATGCTGAACGGATTGTTTGGCAAAGGGGTTTGTTTATGGACAATACAAACCAGTGCTTTTTCGTGTCGAATATTTGGTTGCTTAATACTCGAGTCATAAAATTCATTTTACCATGCGGATTACATATTTTATATGACCCTATGTATTGTTATTTAATCTGGTGGATGGAAGAATTTAGGTCCAAACAATTCATTTCAATATGCATGTTGTTAAATTTGTTTTATTTGGCACTTCGTTTTAAAGCAACAGCAGCAGCAGCCATATTGTGCCTGAAGATACAACGTTGCCAAGGAAAGTTATTTCCTACTGTCTCTATGAGACAATTTAACAAGTGTTACAGTTAATTGTCTCTCGCGAGTTCCGTTCTCTGCCAATACCTATAAATTCTAATTAATCAGTAGGCATGATAGTGTCGGTGTTTACCAGGGTCGCGCGTCGTCAAGGTTACGATTTACGGCGCTGGCTTAAAAGCTTTGTTATGATTTTATCGACACTGCAAGGTTGTTAAAAATACTTTATTTCTATTTGTTTTTGAATTGTTGGAATCATGTACGAAAATTAATGACTACGTCAAACATAAAAAAATAACGTACAGAGCAACGTAACGTTGAGGTGGCAACCCTGATGCTAAACATAAACAGCTGTTATGTTTCAGTTACAAATAAAATTGTTAACATCTTTACGTAGTTGTTGCGGGTTCTCTGAATTTAAAGATTCTTACTATACGGCTTGGGATCGTAAACTTTGTAGATTTATACCCTTTCAATAATAAACGTAAATAAGTCACAACTGTAAATACCATTTGTTAAAATGTCTGTTTGCAGGGACTCGAGAACTTTTATCGCCCTTTGTAATAGTTCATTCACGTATTTATCTTAACATGAAAGCATATAAACACCGCAGTATAATATGCCGAGATTGATACTTACTCACTTATTTATAAATAAAAAGAATGTAGAGCTACTTGTGAACGAACCAAAATATTTTCTCATAATTTATGTGTAGAGATTTGCGTCAGTGACTCCCAAACATTTTTAGAAAATACCTATACTAGTTCACTAACTATATTTTACCTATACTATACATGCCAAAATGAACTTTATTGATGCCGGTAGTTTTTTTTATCTTTTTATATGAATCTTTCTTTAAAATTTATGTTGTGTTTTAAAGACGACACGTGCAAACATCACGTATTAAAAATTTAATGCTGACAAATTTTGAGGGCCAATTACTATGAATAAAATATAGTCTAAAGCATATAAGTCAAGCTAACTTTTTCTGTTGTTAATTACTAACACTGACATCTCTAAAGTAAATATTGTTCCTTATACGGACCTTAACCAAATCTAGACTTGTTTTTGAGGTCTTACGTGGATTTACTCAATCGACGCAACGTGCGGCTGGATGGAGACATGCAGCTGCGGACCATTTCATGGAACATCTATTTATTATTTACCCTTAATTAACAATCGGATAGCAAGGCTGAAAATATTTAAAAATTAAGTAACAATATTAAATGCCGTCGACCTAGTAGTTACTCATTCAGGATATACTTTATTTTCTAGTCATAATAACTTTAAAGAGCATATAAATTTTACATTATCCTTCCTACAGCTGGGACTTTCCGCAACCAAGCATCTTAAATTATGATTGCTGGTATGAATAAAAATTGCGTGGTCGCGCGATATGTGACATATTATTAGGAATGTAATATATTTTGGCGAAAATTCTAATTGTACGTGTGGAAATGTTTATACCGCCTGAACAACTAAAATGTATCCTATCACACTTATTGCGTAAGAGTCGTTATATATTTTCACATATAGCTTGACATTTATTTAGATTTATTTTTATGTGATAGCATAGTTGGCATTTTGTTAAGACTAGAACTTGCATTTTATAGCTATTTTTGTTGTAATAAAACGACTTGGCAGAATTTTAAAACTGTATTTACTGCCAGGTAAGTACGTGCGTAGTTTTTTTTTAATATTATTTATATTGGTGTGAAAATTTGTGAGTTCGAAGGTGTTCCAAAATGTTGAGGCATGCAATAAATAACATTTAACACTAACTGTCCCGGCAAACCAAGAACCGCCTAACAGTTGGTGATAACAATGCAGACAAAAATACATTTTTTCTTTTGCAACTTTTCAATATTTTATCGCCGTTTAAACCTTCCCTGGCTTTTCACGAATATTTCAAGACTAAAATAAGCCTAATCTATTCGGCCGTTCTAGAGTTTTAGTGCGACTAACGAACAGCAATTCATTTTTATGTATAAGAAGAAAAGAAGGAGATTGACAGATTGTTACTAAAGTGGTAAAAAGATAGTAGTCGTGAACGTATGCCGAACTTGTTAATACTTTCCCGATTATTAATAGATTTCGCATTTTACTTACTTTATAACTGTCTTGCAGAAATTTTGTATTTTAACTACGTTAAAGCGCCGTAGTAATGAACACGGAGTTAAATAACTCTTAGAGCAGTATTTATTTTCTGCTTGGTAGATTATATCTTTGGATGATAGATTGTATTTTCCCACTTACCTACGTCAGAAAACGTACATTGTTAGTTCGCCATTGGGTATCTTGTATTGCGTAACAGGAATTCTATGTACATTTATTGGTATCGGTAGAAGTGGTGTAATTCGTGTGTTTTTACAGCTGCAGTTCGGCATAGGCCCAGACTGGGTGTAGCTCTAACTGTGCTCCGACGATAAACAGACGGCCGCTGTTGCCGACTCGCTGAAAACATCCTTTTACGTCATCGCTTTGCTATGGTTTCTGCCTTCATCTCGGCTATAAGATTTTATATGACTTTGTTTGGCAAAAAATCTCCATAGTTACATTTAGGTGCGATTAGATTGCGTTTCTTCATGCAATTTAAAAGGCGTTCTCATATTCTTGGCTGGTATACGCGTTGGTTCACTCGGCTTTGTGCCTAATTAGAAGTTGGTCTTTTCGGAATTAAAATGTAGGTCGCTCTTAGGCCATGTATCAAATTCTGCTTTCATTAACGCGTCTATTCCAAGACAAACGGCAATAGTCACAATTCTCCATAGTACTAGGCTAAATATGATTTGTGGGACGCATCTCGAACTGGCGGCGACAGAGAACTGTGGCGACTGACCCCGTTCCGTCGTCCGCCATGCCACCAGATTGTGTTTTCGCATTTTTCGACGACTAACTAAAACAAAGTGTGAAAAATATGATATACACGCTCTTAGGACATATTTGTTTTAATTTTGGGAGACTTGTAAGGCTTTATAATTCCTAGTTTTAATCATTAGCAAAATAATAATGATACAGAAACAAGACGAAAGTTAAGAAAATTGAAGTATTGAGAGCTTTAGTTGTATTAACAAGCAACAGAACAAATTTGAATAACGACCATTTATGATCATATCAGTGTTGCTTTTCAAAATGACTGCAAATGTTTTACTTGAGTTTAGGATACGATAAACTAAGTCTTTGGTGACTCAATGTTTTATAAATATTACATAGGCATTGTACCTAATACATTTCAGCAGAGATCAACTATCAAAGATGTGGTGTTTGTGTTTTTGTGAAACAATGGATATTTCATTCCCGTTGTTTGTTTCCATCCAGAAATATATATTTCATAGGTATTTTTACGTTGTTTATGTTGTTGAAATTGCATAATATGATGGATAGAAGGACAAATAAAATGTAGAGCGAGAAATATCCAAAATTAATTCGGAGAAGTAGGACAACTTTTTATTATTTTAACGATTTTTATGACACATTTACTGATTTTGAAAGGTTCTGAAATGGGTAGGATTATAATATGTCTTGGTGCTTAACGGTTAGTAAACCTATGATGCTAATAAACAACTCTAGAAAACAAAAATCATGTAGTGATGAGCTCATCTGGATTAAACCGAAACCAAAATTAAGAGTATTCCTGTTTATTATGTATTATCTAGTACTAAATTAATTTCGAATTGAGCATCGTGAATCGATAAACCAATTCCCCTCGCGAGTCGTTGACTGACAGAGCGTTGAAGCGACGAGGCATGCAGAATGCACTGTAACGGGCCAAAACTAAACGTATAAACTCAGAGATGTGATGATCCACAAATCAGTCTTTACTGAGAGTCGTAGATTATTGATTTTAAACTACCCATGGTGTTGCCAAACTTTGCAATGGGGTATTTATCAACTGATAACATAAAATTTCAATATTCAGTTACGTCAGTACCGCAAAGACTTAGAGTAATATTGTGCCTTTGTAAAAAACGTGTAATTCTTAATGGTACAGCCAGTTTCATCTATATATATAAAAGAAAGTCGTGTTAGTTACACCACTTATAACTCAAGAACGGCAGAACAGATTTGGCTGAAAATTGGTAGGGAGGTACATAGGATAGGATAGGACATAGGATACTTTTTATCCCGTTCGACAGCGTTCCCGTGTGACTTGACATGAAACGTCAGTCACTATAAAACGTGGTATAACAAAACGCAAATGACAGCTATGTAATGACGTATGGATTACTATGGATGACAATTTGATATTTGTAAGAAATCAATATTAAAACTACTTCTATCTATATGGTACCCCCAGCCGTTTGTTTATTTATGCTCAAAATGGAAAAACAAAAAATATTGTTTATCCAAATGTTTTGGATTAAGTGTGTTGTAAATAGCTAGCAATTGATTTCGATTTTAAATAAAATATTTTTTTGATTAAATAAATGAATTTGATGTTCCGATTTGTTTATTGTATTTCACTTTATACGTAGCGAAGCACGTACCGGGCCGCTAGTATATATATAAGAAAGTCGTGTTTGTTACAACACTTATAACTCGAGAACGGCTGGACCGATTGCCATGGTTTTTGATTTGTTGGATTTGTTTCCGTCCCGAAAACAGAATACATCTTAAAAACAATGAAAACTCGATATGTGTAATGAATACTTTCATTTCAATAAATGCTGATTTGTTTATTACATGTAAAACTTTTGTTGTCCATAGGGTGATACCAGGAGATCAGATAGTAGTATTTCATGAGGGTTGTAGCTGGGGAGCACGAGGGCGGTACCAGGAGAGCACGTAGCCGTAGTTGATTAGGGTGATACCAGGAGATCAGATAGTAGTATTTCATGACCTTAGAGTAGGTAGCAGTCATGAAGGGATTACCAGTAGAGCAGTGAGGGTTATAGCTGGGTAGCAGGTACTGTACGCGTGAGAGTAGGGTGGGACCTTAGAGTAGGTAGCAGTAATACATGAAGGTGGTACCATTAAATCGGGGAATGGTAGTCAAAATCAAAAATAAACTAGATATCTATTGGCAGCACCCATGAGTTTGGCTCTAAGTTGCAGTAGATGTATATGAAGGTGGTTGCGATCTTGCTGAAGGGCCGCGATTAGCATAAAAAACTAATTCAATCGGCAATATTAGTAAATCATGTGTTTCTTATTTACAACCTATATACAACTTAAAATGATTACTTAAAAACAATCAGCAATATTATCATCGACTCTAAGGCGGTACGAAGTCCGCCGGGAAAGCTAGTTAATAATATATGTGTAATCTTCTAAAGGGACTCTAAATTCACTATTACGAACTAATACATTTATTTCCTACTTAAGTCGTCATTTTTGTATGACGATAGCAGTCATTCAAGTTGTTAAGTGTAGGTTGTGGGTGGCGGCAGGTTCGTTGCGCCCACGCTGGTCCGCAGCCCAGTTCCTGGGCCGTGTGCAACCTGACGTCACCGCGGCAACCTTACGATGACGTGGACAGCAGTGAACCTACCTTAATTTATTATTCACTTTTAATTTTCATAGAATTTGTGTCACAAGTTGTGGGCTGTTTGAATTCTTGTTTATTTTAAAGGCCTCGCGTCGCCGCGCTTTTGATAAATCGGTGTTAAGTTGTTTTTCTTTTTTGTAAATAAAGTAGTACATACATTTTACAATTACCACCAATATTCTTGGGTCTCGTTTTGTGGATTTACGCTAAAAGTCTTGTTATTATTATTCGTTATTAAGTCAACTATAGGTTAATATTAATAGTTTATCTGGTTTACCTTGAAGAGGTGTAAATTCGAAGAACATTGGCGCTGTTCATTACAATTGATAAAAAGATAACACGATTTAAGATAGTACTGGAGTCGCGTGGATAAGCTTAACCACTGAAACAATTCAGGTGTGTCAAAATAAATTATTATCGCTTGAACCGTGTGCGGAACAGAGCGATAAATCAGCCACAAACAGAAAGACTAGATGTGAGTACTACGCTACTGCGTGCTCTAGCGGACGTCTGCGGGCGCCTGCGCATCCGTGCTGACATTTTGATTGACACGTTACGTTATGCTACGCTCATCGCGCATGCGACCGACCCAGCGGCTCATTTTATTTCATCGTAATTTTCAACTACTTATAATGCGCACTAACATCAAAGGAGTAAGCCTTGACCTATATCAAAAACAAAAATCTTTTGGAACCAGTCTCGTCTTTTTTCATAAAATGTTATGTTCTTAATATCTCTTTATGTTTAATGACTTGGCATAAAAACAAATTAGTTAATTGAAGTTTTTGTCCCGAAATTTTGTTTTGCTCGATACTGTTCATAAATTTATCTGCTTTGTTTTATTTCGTCAAAAGCCCCTAAATATTATTTAGTAGTTGGGTACTTATAACAAACCACAGCTTTGTTGAAAGTTAATGAGGAAAAACAAGATTTGTTATTATTTGGATAAGGGGTTATCAAACTAACAAAATTTTTATTGAAATAAAGACAAAGTCACAAATACATTTATTGGTAATGCGAAGCCATAAAAAACTATTCTGGAAACTAGATGAATATTTGTAATAACTGATTGACTAAGTGATACAAGTAGTGTCGTGTGATATCGAGTTATGATACAACAGTGCGTGGGAAGCGACGACACGAGACAAATCAGCTGCGATGACTTCAGCGACTAACTTTATGTGCAACAAATATTCTTTACAACTGAATACAGTCGCGCGACTTCGATACAAAATAAAAGTACTTTCATTTTCCAATCACATTGAAATCTCACCTAATTTGCAACCATTGTATTAATTTTCTGTGATAAATCTCAGTACAGCGGCAAAGTCGGCTGTTCAAAATATGTTTCATTCCCAATCACCATTGGCTTTATGCACATCTCTAATAATTTCCACAAAACTTGTAATGAATCATCTGCGCACGTGCGCCAGTTTGTTTACAAAATTGTGTTTTGTAACACCGACGTAAAATGCGTAACAGGCATTTACTCTCTTATTAATTTACCGTTGTTTTGCCATCGAAATGATAACATTTGTGCCTCTCATCAACTGTTGCATATAAAAGGTGCTAAGATAAAATCGATTTACGACACATCACACTTTCTCTGGCTAGGTATTAGGTATCATTTAATACTGTTTTAATGTGTTTGCTTCTATTGCAAAATTTACGTCATAGACAATATCTGTTTCGATGCAATTTTTATAACTAAATTGAATACAGATTTTACGTTTTTTGAAGTCTGCATTTGTTTACCTTATTTTTAGTTTTATATTGTGCGTGACTCACAGACAGATGTTTTATTTTCAGCTCGTATTTTCTTTCCCTCGTATATCCAGCTTTATGAGATTTTTAAACATTACATAATACATCCATCTTTCTTCAGCTATGGTAACCGTTAAAACGTTTTGTACGCTGAAATGAGTATACAGATGGCCATGCTTTGACAATGGTAGACTTTTTCAGCGCATCGGCAAAAAGCCATGCTAATGCGTTAAAATAAGGTTTGATTTAATCAACCAATCACCTAATTTATGAACTAAAAATTAAAATAAATTGTTAAGCGACGCGCTAATAAAGTAGTTGTACATTTATCTGTACTCCAACTCCAAGATGAGTTAGGTAGTAACAATAAATGCAGTACGCTGTAGATGTTGTTCTCACCCTATTCAAGAAATCATAAAACTGAAACGGCATAACGTTCTGCGGCCGTAATGCAGTGAAGTAAGTTACGCACCTTCACGCGCATAAACTCGTTCAAGGACCCGAAATAATGAGGGCACCGTGATCATAGCGCGCTCCATTGGTTCGCCTCGCCCAATTCACCTCACCCAGCGTGTTGTGATCACACACACTTCGTGGCCTGTTATTCTGTTTACGTATACGCATCTTGTATGACATCGTATAACTGTTTAATATTAAAATGTTTGTTCGTGTTTAGAGAGTCGTTCATCGTGTGGCGGAGGCGGCGGCTCGGAGGGCTCAGAGGGGCGTGCGTCGTGGCGCGTGACGCTGGACCACGACCTCGTGGAGACCCTGAGCGCCATATACCCCGAGTGGTTCAAGCCGCAGCACCGCCGGGAGCGCAGCCGCGCGGCCTCGCCGGTCTCGCCCGCATCTCCGCCGCGCACGCCCGCTACTCCGCCTTCAGACGATACGTTCAGGTGTGTACCAACGGAGGCTAAACTTGATTCTTAAAAGTAACTTCCGGATAGACGAGTGGTTGAGGTCACCAAGCCAAAACCCACTGAGCGCGACGTGTCGCGGGTTCGATCCCCGCCTATTACAAGCGTTTGTGTGATCCACGAATTCTTGTCCTGAATTTGGGTGGATGTCTTTGTGCATGTATGTGACTTGAATGTTTGTGAAACCCCCTGCGATACACGGGTTAATTATTGCGGGAGTGGTTTCGTAAAAAAATAAGTCTCACTTAAGGACTTTCGTTACATTGAATATGAATTTGTCATCAAAATCCATATTATATACCTCTAGATAATTTCCGGTCTGGGTATTAACTTGTTTATACATTGTTTTGTAGTAGTTCCGGTGCGGAGGAGATGGCCGGTCGGCAGGCGAGCAGCAGCGGCGCTAGCGAGCCGCCGAGCTCGCCGCGCGTCTCGCCACCGAAGGTGGTTGTCGATGATAGCCCCCTGCAACCAGCCATGGGGAAGCACAAAGAATGTAAGCTAGTAAATTAATAAAAATAATGATGCTGTACTTATTTTACATGTTAATTCATCTCTTGATCCAGAAGTGAGATGAAACCAAATTATAAAGATATTATTTTGCTTTTGTGTCAACGTTGGTAAAAGAACCCAAAAATATCTCCCTAAAAATGTATCACAAGAATAATGTAGAAATAAAATTATTAAAACAATTATCGCCAAAATAACTAGGGTACGTGATTAATATTGAAAAGCAACAGTAAATTAACTACTTACTGTTGCCATCCTTTGTGAAATAGAACACATTCTAATTTCCACATCAAGTTTTTCTCATTTAGTTTTGTCTTCGTACACACCGCACATCACAATAGATTACCGTTTTTTACAACATCACATTGTTTCGTAGCGACGGGGTCTCATAGATGGCAGCATCCCGATGTTTGTTTGTGACCCGACTGCTGTTTGCATTAGTATGCCTGTTCGGTCGGTGTTTCCGGTCATGTTTGCATAGTCTGCGCTAGTCGGCGCGCATCCCGAATAAACAAGTCCTTAACACATGTCGTTACACAATTTTTTATTAAATGAAACGCTTCTAAAGCTTAGGCAAACGCGACGTCGAATGTGTGCTAAACTATAATTAAAATAATTTATCTTATTTACACCTGGTGGTGATCGTAAAAGATGGCCATCAACTTTTTCTTACAATTTTAGGTCTCTCCATTGAAATAATATATTATATATCGGGAAAATCACTTCAAACAAAATAATTTTGATTTTATTTCTCAATTGTATGAATCAGAAAGGCGAAATTGAGTGGGTATTGAGCTAAAGACGCCCAGTAACCCACAATATTCGGCCCAGTGGTAGTGAATGTTTCGTCTGTAATACGGTCGCGGCATAATACTAGTTTCCTTGTGCAGTGTTTATTTATATTGGCTTTGCGCCAGCGTTGTCCGCCCATCGTTCGCTGTTCGCCGCTTGTCTACACGCAAACAAGAATATAGTTCTACTCACCTACGCTTCGCTGCTAACTTTATCGATATAATCTTTATGTATCGATCGACGTATCGATCACGTCGGTCTGCTTCACGCGCGACATGCTACGTCAAAGTTCGTCACCTGGCGTCATAACACTGTGTACTTCAAGACGATATGCCATCTATTCAATCAGTACCCATTGTTGTATGCAAAAGGTAACCGGCAAACATCAGCATTCAAACACATTATGTTCCCAACAAATAGTATGCTCGTCGCTGCCGGTCAAAATTTATTGTGTTGTTTGTGTGATCTAAGGGGAAAATATTAAGGAAACTTGGCTAGGTAATTCAAATTATTGACTTATTTGCTGTTGTCAACATGTCTGATGTAGATTTTTGTTTTACAGCTTTAAAAGTGAAGTTGATGATGCGGCGCCCAATTAACCAGCTCGTAGCTCAAGGAATAATGCCGCGTAAGTGTTTTGCTTTGTCTTTGTTGCTTTCCCTTCGATTTAACTTATAATCTCCACGATGATTGCATTTCCCTTGAAAAAGCAAATTAGTAGGTATAACATAATTAGTTCGGCACACGTGCCTGGCGAGTTGTGGGGAAGCGCCCACTGCCACACTGAGCTCATTTGCGTGGGATGAAAGAATTTTATTTACTATTTAAACGACGCATTTAATGACGATTATTCGGACACCGATTAAAAAAATAATGTACTAGCTGTGAGAATTGAAAAGAAGAATTACAAAAGTATTTGCAAAACCCATAAAAATTACCATTATGTAGGCCTATTTAAATTGATTTTAAACAGTTGACATAATTTAGTAAACTGTTCTCGCCTCCAATAGGTTTTACGAAAAATTTAATCAACAAGTAACTTATGTATAAATTTATTTTACAGCCCTCAAAACACCACCGGCATATTTCGAGCAATGCAAACAGCTCGAGAGGGCTAAGACAGGGGACTTGCTGAAAGCAAAAATACAGCGAAGACCGGATCGTCAAGAACTGGAACGACGACACATATTGGAACAGGTAGGTTTATAGCAGAAGCATTATAAAACAAGCAATAACTAGATTAACAGGTTGTATTCTTATCCCTCATCGCAGCACAATAAAATAAAACCATTTTAGTTTTCTACTGTTTTCTGATTACAGAAACTATTACATAAATAAATAATTTAGTTCAGTTTTTTCCTATCTAATATCCGTACGCTATGCTGCAATTTGCATTAACATTTTTTTTTCTCTAAATTCGCAGGAGAGCCATGTAGATCCTAGCTTAGCCGAAAAGCAGCGCATGTTAAAAAAAGCGCGTTTAGCAGATCAGCTAAATGACCAACTGTCACATCGTCCCGGCCCACTGGAGCTCATAAAGAAAAACATACTACATACAGAGGAAACCATAGAAACTGCAGTCAAAAGTGGAACACTCGCGTTTAAAGCAACAAGCGAAGGCGCCTCGGGGCGACCTCAACATCCCTCGTCATATTGTGGACCGCCCGATGAAGTATCTCCGTCACCTTCACCGCCGTCTACTCTCTCGCCGGTCAGCATCGCTTCACCGCCACAACATCCAGCACCCGGCAAAGATAAAAATAGAAAGAAAAGTAAACAAAAACAACAACCCAAAGCAAGGTATAAATTTCATGAATACAAGGGGCCAACCAATGCGGCGAAGGCATCCTCCCCGCCGGGCTCGGTGGAGACCCCGTACGAGCTCCTCCTGCAGCAGCAGCAGCTACTGCTCCAGCTCATGCTGCCCGCGTCGCCGGCGCCCTCGTCCGCCGCGTCCGACTCGTCCGACGCGTACCCCGCGCCGCCGCCGCCGCCGCCCGTGCCCGCCACCGTCGCGCTGCTCGCTCCCGCGCGCTTCGAGGACATGAAAGTGTCCGATTTACGCGCCGAGTGCAAGCGCCGGAATCTACGCGTCTCTGGACCCAAGCCACAGCTGATCGACCGATTGCGACCATTCCTCATAGAGAAGCAAGAGGAAGCACCAAAATCTCCAGCATCGGTAGCTTCGTTTGCGTCAATCGCATCTCCGGAAGTAAAACTAGAACCGGAACCACCCGAGGATATTGTGCAATCACAACGGAGGCAGATAGAAGAACTAGAGCGTAAGTTGGAAGCATCGCGGCAACAGTTGGAGGCGGTGCGACGCGAGGCCGCGGGCGCCGCGGCCAGCGACCAGAGCCGGCGGCTGCTGCAGGCGCACCTGTGCGTGACGCAGCTGCGCGCGCAGCTGGACGCGCTGCAGCAGCCGGCCGCGCCCGCGCCGCCGCCGCCGCGCTACGTCATCGCCGCGTCCGACACGGCGCCCGAGCGCCTCGTGCGCCTGTTCACCGTGACGCCGCCCGCGCCCGGCCAGCCTGATGGCGCCGCTGACTCTACCCCGCAGAAGGCCGCCAACCCCGCCTACATCCTCAACGGAGTGAAGGTGGTCCCCATCGCCATCCTGCCGACGGCGCACTACGAGCCCGAGCGCGCGGCGCCGCCCCCGCCTCCGCCGCCTCCCCCTCCGCCGCCCCCCATGCCACAAGTTCCACTTTCCGCGACAGTACACGACGTGGAAAATAGTCAAATAATGGATGACGTTCTCGAAATCCTGGTTGAGAACGGTGAACTACCACCTTCCGCAGTCGGAGAAACAGCAGCTGCTCCAGCATTGAATACAAGCTATGTCTCAAACGGACCGACTACATTTACACCAACAGATGTGCTTACGGATGACGTACTAAATGATAATCACGTCCGCGATTCGCTCGCTGCTGATGAACTTCAGAGAGAGCTCGACGATATTCAAAATGAAATAATGAATCACGCAGACCTACAAGCTGTAAATGCAAATCATCGATGCCATGTTGACTCGTCGACAGATATTGATACAGATATCACAGTAGACTTACTTTCCAATAGTGAGTTTCACACAGATTTCGGCTCCGATCCCAATTCAGTGGACAACGATGACTTTTTTGGCAGTCTACTATCAGGCGGAGGTGAGGACAGAATGGAAGATAAATCACAGACTGCTATGGATATCGGCGAAGACGTCCCGGAAAGGATGAGCATGACCCCGTTGACTAACGGTGATATACTCGATCACACCCGAACCGGGTTCGAGTATATGGACGATCTTTCACTACCGTCGTTCCAGAACGAGGAGTCCCGTCACGACACTTTTGAGGAGCGTCCTTGCGAATTCGACTTGAAGGACTTCGGCATCGACACGAGCTCGCACATGAACGTGGACAGCGACGTGTATGACTACATGGACACAGAGCTGATCCCCAACCTGTTCGGGCGCGGCCACGTGCCGCAGTGCGACCCGCTGCTGGGCGGCGTGTTGTCGCGCCCGGCGCCGCGGCCCGCGCGCAAGCACTACTCCTGGGACCGCATCGAGTTCGACGCCACCTGACCCGCTCCGTCCGCCGTCTTCTCTGGCTGTCGCTCGCTGACGATGCTTCTTCTATGATCTCTGACCGCCTCTCGTTGCCGCGTCCTTCCGCTGGCGGTTATTTGTACATTGTATTGGAGTGACCTCTGTTGACTTACAGACGATGTGTGTGTGCTAAGTGAACGTTTCTTATGACCGAGCGCTTGCCACCGAGTGGTGACGATCGCTGCGCTAGTCTCTTTGTGACTCGTTCTTCCATAATGACTTTTATTTAATGAAGACTAGACTTAAGAGATGTGAAACACAAAGTGTTTACATATAGAACCTATGATTTACGTTATTAGTATATGGTACTTAATGCTGGTACGGAACGTTTGTGTCGCTAGTTGTTAATAATAGATGAATGGTTAACTTACTTCACTAGTGAGTGTCAGCGCAACGCTAACGCGTGTGCAGGCGGCATACTTGGCTCACATATAATAAGTCCGTTTTATTTACTATTTATAGGCATAATTATTATCTACTTATGTATATATTGAGAATAATAATACTCAACATAGTTGTGGATTTCTGCATTCCGCCCGATGACTAAAACTTAGGGGAAAATTATCATAAGAAAAGTTGTTTTTGTTGAGGCACAGTCAATCTATGAGTCACCTGGTCACGTACACATTGTGTTAATTATAATTATACGATAGAAACTACTTAAGATTGATGTTGTGTCAATTATTAAAGTCCGCTTGATGCTGTCCCTGAGCGCATGGATAGCTATTTCCCGAATCAATAAGTGACATTCCAGTCTTGTTGAAGTGCAAAATGTGGCACAGGAGCACTTGTTTCTACTGTATTTTTGTTTAACAATTTTTACGAAATTATTAAATTTTATTTGGATTTAGTGAAAATTGTAAAATTTAGGAAAATATTAGAGAACAAGGTGCACATTCACAAGCCATCGTCATGGGTGGGACCAGCTTGGGAACAATGTTAGATATGAATTCATTTAGATAACTTAGGGAGCCGGCTCCTCGCAATCTAACAATTATGCAAGCACTCTCGAACACAATTTCACTCGTTAATTGTACACATAACTGTCTCTTATTCATGTATACCTGCAGATCAACATTATTAGTGTAAAATGTTATACAAAATTATTATAATTGTTGAGTTGACCTAGAAGAACTATTTTAATTAACATTTAACGAACATAACATTCTTAAAAAATATATCATTCCATTATAATGTCTAAAATGTAGGATAGGTGCACCATTATCAATAAGTTGTTGTAATTGATTACGCAATGTTACCGGCTTGTGATGATAATTAGTTTATGCCTTGGAGACCCTCAAATGTCTGGACCAATTTTTTTTTAATGAGATTAAGCTGAGTTTAGCAAGCGATAAAAAAAATGCCATTTTAGAGTCAATGCGGCAAGTTACGCAATGTCGCAATCTAGTTAAAACCATTAATTTTCCTTAGTAAAGAAAGTTATTTGTCGATTCACATTCAGTGCGCTTGCATAATTGTCAGAGAGCATAATTATAATTTATTTATATTTTATTGTCCTTCAAAGTGTACTTACAGGTTTTTTGTTTCTGTTGTATTTCATTACTATGTGTGAGTGTTTTTACTAATGTATTTGAATAGTATCACGTTTTATTTATCTAGCGGCGTTTACCTTTGCTTCACAAGAAGAGGATTAGATAAAGTTAAATTTGGAATCGAAAAATATTGCCATTTTTTGCATTTACAATTTATTTAGTTTTTGAATACTTGTTGCTACAACGAATCATCAGTTTCGGAAAACTGCCCTGCAATGTGCCAATATGTTCAGTATAAGGTTTTTGTCATATTTCAAGCAAAGTGGCGTGGAAACATTTTCCTAAATTATCAGATGCATTTTCACGCATTAAAATCTTGTGTATTGGTTGCAAATATTTGTGTATGGATATGGGAGTGTACTTTACATATTTATTACAGGACATTAAAGTACATTCGCGTATGGAACGGTGCTATTTAAAGTTAATTATTGTCTTTTATAAAACTTAATTTAACTTTGCGTAATTTGTATATTGGATTTATAAACGTGTGGCTCTAAAATATAAGAAAACAATATTAACAATTACTTATATCAAAAATGTTTCGGACTTTAAAAGTTTGAGAAAATACAGAGCCAGCGAGTGGGCTGCGTTCGAAATTATCAAAACAGGGCTTGCAAATTGAAATTTGCTTTATTATTTAAGTAATATTCCATTATCTAAGTGAATTATACGGAATCTTTTACACTAGATTTAACTATATAAAATCTATTTGCTCATTATCGAAATTGTACCCATATTAGTCAAAATATATTCGAATCATTTAGGGGAAGACCTCCTGTGTGTCTGTTCCCATGTAATAACAGGCCTAGTGTGTTAATTAGCTTTGTATTTACTCTTTTCTGCAAGAGTTTAGTTTAAATGTATTTAACGAGATACTAAGTGAGATTAATGTTTGATAAATAGCATATTATCTGCATATTTGTTATTATTGTTGTAATTATTTTAGGGAGAGTTTTAATATTTGTTTGTGAACTAAGTTATATCCAAATCCGACATTGTAAGTATTTTGCACTAAATATTTATATACTTACCTAGTTTGCTCTCTGCAATATTTATATTTGATAATTAATTAATCGGCTTTGTTAAACTTTACTAAGTGTTTTTACATACCTTTATATACTGACAGACTAGATATATTTATCTGGATAGGTAAGTTTTATGAAGCAATACCCGGCTTTAAGCCATTGGTCTGTAGCAGAGCCAAGTATTCAATAAATTTAATATAATGTGATAACCACAGGAGTCGGATCTGTAGTGTAACTGGATAGTTTTTTTACCTTGCCCTGTAATGAAGCCTTGTAAATATTTACCAAGCCTTTATTAGCATAAGGAGAGAATGTTAAATAAAAAGTTTTTGACATAAATACTTTTTTATTTAGATCCTAAGTTAGAGTTGTTTAAAACATTTGGTTGTTTCCATCCAAATTATATTCTTTTTGTCCTGAGAAATCCTCAATATTATTGCTCTTACCGTTGTTTCTTATACCAGTGACAACGGGAACACGATCCCCGATAGAGTCTTTTCTGATACGGCGTCTCAAAATCAAAATTAAATGTTTTTATTTCAAATAGGCCGTTTTCCAAGCTCTTTTAAAACGTTACAGTAATTAATAGTTGTCTGATGCCGAAAGCCATTGCTGTCTTATGCGCACGGTACGACTTCGCACTTTCGCAGGTCGGTTACGTACTTTCCCTTGCTTTTCGGCGCCTTAATGTAATTTATCCCCACGGTAAGCTGGATTTTTAGGCGTTTCATTTTTAGGAAATTCATCAATATGTGAAATATGATCGCATTCACGGAGTCTAGAAAATACAACACTGCTGGCAAAGGCAACTAACTAAATTAATTATTATTCCAGCCAAGCCTAGCGACTGCGACTAAGGCCTGAAATTACTCTCACTCTAGATCGTTTAGTTTTGCGCTAAATTGACCATTCGGCTTTCCACATGACACCATAGCATAGCATAAAATAAGTCTTTGTACGTGCTTTGTACTCTGTGGCTTGCTGTCAAAATGTCGTTCACCGATCATATCTTATTTCGTTTGTCTGTGGCCGACCGAAATAATAAAATAGATTTATCAAATTGGATTGGAGAATACCTATATTATCACAATACTCTCTTGTTCTGAATATTACGCCTTTTTAAAGAAATTCCTCAACTTCTCATCGTGTTGAAGTTACGTGGTAAAACATTTAGTTATGTTATTAGGTGAAACATTTCTATTTTCTTTAACATTGATCGATTGTGGTGGTATATTATTTCTGTTAGTTTACTATATAATAACATTATCTGACCTGGAGTGCGACTACTTGAACGCCCAAGAATGTTGCGATAAGCTAAATTACTGGTTGCTGCCCAAGTACACGGCTCATTCGATCATTACGATTTTGCTATTATTACACGGTCAGTTGATCCTGTTCCTTTTGAATTTGCCTATGTTTATATGGCTGACGTTCGAATATTTTACTGTTCCTCGTGGGAATCTGGGCGCGTATGATCCTGCTGAGATCCATAACCGAGGGCAACTAAGAAAACACTTGAGAGATGTAATGATCTATGTTGGTTACTATTTAGTATTCTTTTTCATATATCTTTATTGCTTTATACTAGCTTTGCTCAAAGGGGATCCCCTCCAGAGGTCGGCCGATGACCAAATTGTAACTGAAATCTAAGTTAAAAGTAACATCATAACAATGGCAGAAGATCCAACAATTCCAAATGATTTTGATTTAGCAGTTGATGACTATGGTAGTGATGTTGAAAAGTGTTTAAAGATAAACACATCACCTTACATTGTTGCGTTCCTACACAAGAAGACACTGCCAAGAACTGTAGAACAGATTGCATGTGATGAGAATGTGTTGGAGAAAGTTGTGAGCAACTATGTAATTGTTAAAAGGATAATAAGTAATCTGTCATGGCAGAATAAGTTGATGTGTAAGAATGTTTGTTCAATGTGGAGGGCAGCTGTGGATACGCTCCAGCGGGAGCAGATCAGCCCTTGTGACTTTGCTGTCAACCTAAGACTGTGTTATATTAGAAATGGTGTCAAGCTGAATATATCTGATAACTTCTACACTGAACCTTTAGCTGTTTTTGTATTTGCCAACACATCAGGCTTCACTGTAACTCGTAAATGTGCAATGCTAGTACCCTGTCCCTGTGACCCACCATGTGAGAAAAAGCATCAATGTGAGTACATATTCTATAATAAGTACTGTAGAAAATATCACTTTCAGTTAATATAAAATATGAAAATTTTAGATGCAAATCCTGCATGAAACTTAAGCATTATCCATAGATGTTTGTTGTAAGCTGTTTATGTGATCTTGATGTATATGATTTGACTTGTTTTTAGAAGTTTGATAAAAAATACAGATTTCAGAGGTACGAAGTACAATGACATTCTGTCTTAAAATTAAAATGTTCAATAGTAATTGAGATTAATTATAAAAATAAAATTTTAACCTTTTTTATATTTTTCAGTGGTTGATTTGGTCCACCATCATCTGGTGTCACCAAAGACTTGTGGGCTTACTATAAAGGCTTGCTATCTGTCATACATGCCTCTGCCTCAGTCAATCACCTACCGTCATGTTGTGAACCGTCAAAGGTTTGGGAGATCAGCTGCCATTATTGCTGGAATCTATATACCAGTAATACCAGGTGTTGAATTCCGTGTTGTTAATATAAAATCAATACCTGACATCAAAACCAGTTTTTATGACGTCATAGATGAAATGACACAGACTCGCATTGTTAAAGGTGCACTTGTATTTGTTAATGAAAGCTTCCTTCTTCATTCTGTGGAAGATATTGTTTTCTTGAATTATTTGACAGAAGCGTAAGTATTATTTCTTAATATGAATCACATAGATATTGATTTGGTAATGCATTAATCAAACATTATTTTTATATTTTAGCCAACCAACTGTACCATACGCTTTAGGAGGATGCATCGTTGAAGACACACTACGTAATCCCAAAGACATACTCCTGAATATCGAGGGGACAAACGAAGGTGTAGAATATATTACCGAAAATCTGGTATCCATTGGTGTGTTTTCGGTTCCAAAACTAGGAAATAATGTCCAACCAGACCCTGAATGCCAATTTGATATGTACTCACTGATTCTGGAATCGTCAGATTGGGCAAAGGATAAAATAGAAAATGTTATCAATGAGGTACATAACTAAATATAATCATTCTTTTGATGTTTCTGAATGATAATAAAAAAAGAGTATTGAATTAATTTTCTTTGTTCCAGTTTTCTAAGAAAATACCTCATTTCGAACACAGCGTCGTGGTAAAGCTGTCTTGCGTTGGACGTGATCAAAAACATGAGTATGAGCAGAACTGCTTCCGGGCGGCTTTTCCTCACACGCGGCTGATCGGTTGCTATGGTAACGGGGAGTTAGGAATGAACAATCCGGCGCGGCCGCCGCATGAACTGTACCCGAACATCAAGCGCCACCGCCGCGACCCCGGACCACAGTTCGGCGTCATGTATTCATACTCAACAGTCTTTGTATACATTGGCTGGGGTAAAATTACGAAACCACTAGAAACCTAAATAATAAATACTGGAAAAACATGCATTTACCTACATGGACATGACATTTATAGTTGGTACAGTCACATAGTTTATAAAGGTCATCAATCATTACAATCAAGAGATACTGGATATTTGTGTATTATACTTTATAGACATTTTATGTCATGAGCTTATTTTACTAGGTACTTTTGTATTCTCCGCCAAAGGGTAGTAAAGTAATCATTCATTAATCAGTAAAATAAGAATTACAGTTTTATTATGAGCATAGGCTATGGCAACTACACAGACAGCATATTGTAATACGAAGAGGTTTTAGCAATTGGCAAGGACTGCAAGTGCCGGAATCTCGTGAAAAACATACATATTGGGTATAATTTAAAAAGTGTATTCGTAGGATACTAGATCTAGTCATCCGTGCATGTATCTCGTAGCGAATTTTTTACTCTACTTTTTATTAGTGACTAGCTTTCATATTAATAAACTGTTTTTGTTAAGAGCAAAAACCTGATACCTTCAGGCTACTTAACATTGTAATAGTATGTACACGATCTCTTTGCATTTTAGTATTAGTATCTACTTTGACATATTTATTTATAAACACAATATGTAATGGGCGTAGGTGAGATTTTTTTTAATCTACGGAATATTGGTAAAACTGGTATTGTAAGCGTACATAATATTAAGTACATTTTACTAGTAGCCTAGCGATTAGTTTTTTTAAGTGGAAAATACATTTTGTTCTCTTAATGTGTTTTTGTGTAATATGGACACTATCTAATAAAATCACAAATCACAAAACTGTGTTGTTTTCGTTAAGTTTTAACTCATTACAAGGTATTAATTTCTACTGGTCCATCACGTCAAGGCAAGGCAGTGGTAACAAGACGGCAAATCCAACGCAAGCCTTAAAACTGACATCGTGCGATGAAAACATAACGAACTTAAAGCAACATGTAATGTTTTTTCCTTTGATTGCAATTTGTAACACTTCAGGGGTTGCTTTAAAAAGACAATTCGTTTACATAGTACCTATTCTTCGGTAGTGGGTCAGCTGTAGGAGTCTACCTACGTTACTACGTTATTAAGTTCTTAGTTTCTCCGTGACGAGCCACTTGAGGTAGTTAGTCAGCACTGCGGCTTAAGTACTAGCCGGTGTTCATTGTTTTACTGATGTCTCGCAATGTAATGAGGTTTAACGAGTTGTTTAGAAGACATAACGTGTTTATCGTGTGTGGGAAGTGGGATGCGACGCGGATTGCGAAGCCACTGCCATACCCTTATTTGTAATAACAATTATTCCACGTGTAAAAACATAATGCAACAGATTAGTAACAGTTAGTAGTTTTGCTTAATATTGAATGAAGATCTAAAGCAGTATTAATTTTCCTATGTTTTTCCCACGTTTTTATACACTCACTTTTCTTATTTGTTTGCTTGTCGTTCCGGTTGGATTTTTGCAACACAATTTTGAGGCACTTCCCAAATAAGCTAGCAGGCTGAAATTTTCAGGGTAGCTTCAAACCTGATGACAATGCAATTTACAACTATAAAAATATAACGTGGGTCTTTAGATTTTTTGAATCATTTAATTTACGTTTGGAGTATAGATCAGATAAACTTTTTCTGTTACCTAATAATATTGTCCTTGATCGTCAAATCACATACCTATTACTTTTAAGTGAATGAAAAACGTAATTAGTCTCCGTTAGCTCTCCGTAGCACTTTCCGTAGGTAATTACCCTATACGTCAGTAGGCTACTGTTTATTTCCTTAAATGGGGAAACTGGACAACACTTAATTACGATTTGTAATTAGCACTCCTTTTTCGAAGTTTACTTGCATGAAGAAAGGTACTTACAAGTTTATTGAAGGCATTCTTTTGACGCGAATCCGTTACCCGGCTATTGACAGTACCTTATTACCTATCAATGCTATCCATTTTCGCGCTTGTTCAGAAAAAATAATAATAATTATAAATACTTGATTTTATTTTACACTTTGAAAATGTTTCTACAAGAGTTAAAGGAATATTATAAATCGAAATTATGAAAATTAGAACTCGAATTAACGTTTGTGCCTTCATAACCAACATCATAATTCTAGGTATAGTATATCCAAGTAAAGCGTTATAGTGGGAACAAAGACCTATTTCCATTTGTCAGTAGACCTAATAATAACAATTCAGTATGCCGCACTGTCGCTGTCGGTGGGAAACATCACCTTATAAGCGGTATTGACGATGCGAACCTTTATTATAGATTTAATGACGTCACGTCATTGATTAAAAAAAAGCTTAACAGGATAAAAACACCATCGGAGTGGTCTAGCGTAATCGATTGCACGTAGGTAGATACTTTATTGAAGCGAAATGCAAAATAATCACTTTCTCACGCGTACCTACACACTGCGTAAGTGCACAGACGCCTACACACACATATGCATTTTCCTATCATGTATAGATAATAGATATAAGCACTTTATGTACTTTTATGACCTATTACCTATTTATTGTTCTTATTAAAGCCGCAGCTATTTTTCTCTGGTCTTGTCTTCATAACTAAGTGTCTTATAGCGGTATCTATAGAAATCGATGTTAGAAATAGCTGTAGCCAAAAAAGTCAGAAATTTAATTTGCAAAAATAAAGTTTGATATAAAAACAGATTTAAATGTTTAGTGGCCTTTTTAATATTGAGGATCAAAAGTAAAGTGGAAGGCACAAGGTCACATGGCAAATCCCCAATAGCAATACGATGGGCTAAGTGAAACCCGCATCAGGGAGCCGCGTATCTGATAGTGTCAGGGAGTCCGACGATAGGGAGAGGTCGCTGGAGAAAGCGAAAGTTTTCGTATTCTCTTAAGCGTTTATCCTACACAATAATTGGAAAGGACTTGGCCGGATTCTGCCCCAGAGTGTACAAGAACCAAAATAAAACCAATAATTATAAAAAAACGAATAAGGAATTTTGAAAATAGTTCAATTTACTGTAGCAGCGGGAGAAAAAAACATACAATAAAAAGATTTTCTTCGTTTGTACTCCACTCAAAAGTACCCTTAATGTTGCCATATAATATTCACAAAGAACAAAGTAGGGAAAGTCCGTCACTATAGACATCGAGCTTAAAATGTAAAATGTTCATAATTAATTATAACTTACATAACACATATTTTTTATTTAAGCTGATTTCTGATTTATTTAAATAAATGAAACCTTAAATATTATTAAGTAAATAAAACTAAGTTCGCGTACAAAGGAAGATAGTCACTTTTGTGCTGACAACACTGGAGTGATGAATATCGAGCGTCTAATGTCAATGTCAAATCACATTCTCTCATTTATAAACAATAAACTGACATTGCGCCGGTTTGTTTTTTCGTTTATAATAATATTTATATTTTAGTGTCGTAGCCCCACGCGAGTGCTCCACTAACTAGTCGTACAGTATAATTAAGGAAAATGGACCTTTTACAACCGTGTGTTAACTGTGGTATCACAATCAGAGAACGTATCAGGAGACATGTTTTATCATCATTACCTCCCGATATGACTGTTCTTTTATCGGAGTGGTTAACATTCGAGGTATGTTGTAGCATCATTAAATCCTTTTTATACCTACAGCATTCATATCATTTAAATACCTACCTATAATCTCAAGACTAAAAGGTACTTATTTTACTTTCACAGTTATCATCTCATAGCCATGTCTGTGGTGCGTGTTACGACAATTTATCAAGATGTCTTGCAACGAATTCAAGGGAAAGACAACTCGGTCATATCAATATTTGTTATGGCTGTGGTAAATCAGTTACACGTGCCAGAAGACACGAAATTGTGGAGAAAAGCCCTCTCGCCTCACTTGTATCACTGTGGCATCATCATGTAAGTAATACGTTTTTGAATATCTACATGTGAAAATCACATTGAATAATTTAAACTTATTTGAAGTTCTAATTCAAAATGTAACAGGCAAGTCAATATAGTTACCATAAAGTAACATTTAATCCTAATTTAATGTTAATTATTAATAATGAGGAATATTTTCAATTAGGAATCAGTTAGTACAAGTCTTTAATTGCCTTATGTAGATAACTAATGATTTACTCTGATGCCACATGGGTTTTACAAATCTTTGGAACTCTTTGTGTTTCTATGCTATAATATGGATGTATTATATACCTTCTCCTTCCGCATTAATCACTCTATCTATTGGTAAAATAAAAACTGTATGAATATCTGTCTTATTGACACAGAGTGGTATTTTATTTTGTGTTATGTGTCTTGCTTTGATGTTGGCAATAAAATAATAATATTGTTATGTACATACATTTGAGTTTACAAATATAGAAAGTCAAGCTATTGTTTGTCAAGTGGTATTAGATTAATCTTTTTTTTCAGGTTAGAGCAGCCAATTTTTTATGTCATGGTTGTTACATGAAAGCTAACAGAGAAGTGAGCCGAAGAAATATTACTGATTCCAACCGTTTTGATGCCTTAGAAGATCATCAAACTCATCAAAATATCCAAATACCAATTCCTCCACCACTTCCTCCACAACTTCCTCCACCACTTGCCCCACATCTTCATCTTGGCCCAGGTCAAGATGTTTCATCAATTGCCCTGCCTAATTATAGACGTTGTGCTAATACATCTAGGCGATGCATATTTGATGGATGTCAGCAAAGTGCAGGTCATTTAGTGCCCACCTTAATTAAATCAGCCTTGCTGTTTCATAATAAGCTTTATGTGCCTCGATGTGCAAGGATATGTGAAAATCATTTGCATTCTAATGAATGGGAGCTATTATTAGAGAACTCAAGTTTAACAAATACTTTCACAGCACTTGAAATTGAAAACTTGTTGGACAGTAAAAATGTAGAAAATGTTATTGATTTTGAAAATATTGATTTAATGCCTAATCATGTATGCCATTATTGGACAGGGCGCACCACCCAAGAGTTCATTGAATTGCATAATAGTATACCAATACAGTCTGTTGTTCCCAAAAATTCAAAATCTGCATTAGCAATGCTTTTAATTAAGTATCGAACTGGTGATAGTGATGCAAGGATATCTAGTTTTTTTAGAATTGCTAAATCTACTTTGCAATACAAAATGAATCTTGTGAGGAATTGTCTGACTGATCATTTTGTTCCGCTTCATCTTGGTGTGTCTCACATCTCTCACCAAGAAATAGTTGCACGAAACACTACCATTCCTGAAAAAATATTTGGAAATCCTCACTCTGATGCTTCTGATGGGCCATAGTTCAGTGTGATGGTACATACCTTGACGTACAAAAAAGTTCCAACTATAAATACCAAAAAAAGACATACAGTCTTCATAAGTATCATAACCTAACAAAACCATTCTTAGTAGTCTGTTGTGATGGTCATATTATAGATGTTTTTGGACCATTTGCTGCAACCCAAACAGACGCGGAAATAATGAATTATTTAGTTTCTAGCAGTGGTGGGTTATTTCAATACTTTAGGCAAAATGATGTATTTATTTAAGACCGTGGCTTCAGAGATTCGGTTTCCAACCTAGAAGCTCTTGGTTACAAGGTACATAAACCTGAAACTAAAGATGAAGGGGAAACTCAATTATCAACCTTACAGGCGAACAAAAGTAGATGTGTCACGCTGTGCCGATGGGTTGTAGAAGTTGTCAATGGCAGGTTTAAACGGGACTATAAACTTTTTAGAAATGTTTTTATTAACTTGGCTTCTGCACACATGATGGAGGATTTTAGGATTGCTGCTGCACTCATTAATAAATTCCACAAAGTAATAGAAAATCCTGAAAATGCTGATCAAATTGTTCAAATAGCAACCTCAAGGTTTTTTTTTTTTTTTATTTAATTTTATTTAGGGTTTTTGGTTAAGACTAACATATCAAACCCATTGTTCCTTATAACTATTAACACATAATACTTATCCTAGCGTGTTTATAAATAATTACGAGGGTCGGTGCTGGGTCTGCGGCACTAGTAAGTAAAACGCTTGTGCTATTTCTGATGCAGGCTCACTTAAAACACTCTGTATGATACCTACGTTCATTTCTGCAATGCCATACTTTCTCAGCAACGACTCCCGTTCCACCTTATTCCGGACACACTCCATCAGCAAATGTTGCACATCCTCAATCGTTCCACAAGTCGGACAATTTGGTGTGTCAGCTTTTCTCATTAGATGTGCAAACTTTGCCGATGGATAGTGTCCCGAACGAAGTCTAAAAGCTAATTTTAACATAGACCTATTTAGTGTAGTGATCACAAACCAAGGCACTCGAGGAGGCTCACTTTGTAAACTTTTATACCATATTCCTTTTTCTTTGCTACGTATGTCAAAGTATTCCTTCCAGTGATTGTAAGCTATGGATTTGACCTTCGGTAACAACTCAGAATTATACGGATCTACAGATTTTGGTATACCTTCAGTCGTTGCTAGTTTTGCAAGCCGGTCAGCCTCTTCGTTGCCTGCTAAACCTATATGAGACGGTACCCATTGCAATCTCAGAACTCTCCCATTTTGATTGAAAATGTGTAGACATTCGAGAATTTTGTAGGCTACCGAAACACCTCTGAAGCCAGAGGCGCATCGAGCCAAATGTTGGAGAGCGCTCTTGCTGTCAGTTAAGATGACCACCTTATCTAAATTTAAATTGAAGCAATACAAAATGGCCTCTGAGATTGCAACTAGCTCCGCCGACATAATAGAGATGTTGCTGTCTATTTTATAGCACATAGATTTTTTAAGAAGCGGATCATAGAATGCAGCGCCTAAAATTACAGAATTCTTTGAACCATCTGTGAAAATTTTATGGTACCCTTGGTATTTTTCCTGTAATTCACACATAATATTGAATCTAATTACACTAAAATTACACAGCTTTTTAGAAATAGTAACACTATCTAAATTGGAATGAATAAAGTTATTAACGTCTATATATGAAACCCAAATGTTCAGATTAAACATTTCTAGTATATCACTCGAGTGTATGGTATCAAATTTGGTATCATTGTAAGCCGTAATAAGCAAAGGTTTTCTTTTGTTCCTCCAATAGTGCGTATCACACAGAGTGCCAAGCTTGTCCAGCGCCTTAATCGACAAGTTTTCAGACCAAGAAAGTGCCTTCAAACAGTACTTGTGTGCTAAAAACTCTCTCCTAATGTGCAAGGGTTGGATACACAACTCCGATTCCATGACATGAATAGGCGAGCTTCTAATAAATCCTCCAATTATTCTTAAGGCAATATTTTGAAGTTTATCGAGTTTGTGTAAATTAGTCTTAGCACAATTTCCGTATAAGTAGCTACCGTAATCCATACGACTTCTGATCAGTGTGATATACAAATTACGTATAAATTTCGGATGAACCCCCCACGATGGTCCAGCCAACGTCTTCAATAGATTTAAATATCTAGCACATTTCTCGTTTATTTCATTAATATGCTTTCTCCATAATAATGATCGGTCTAACCACATTCCCAAATATTTAATTTTTTCTGCTGATTGAAGTGGTGTGTTATTAATTTCAATTTTGTTTATTTGTGTTGACCGTCCTCTACTGAATAGGCATATTTTGGATTTATTTTCAGAAATAGCGAGGCCAAGTTCATCACATAGACAGCTGAATGTTTTTAATGCAATTTCGATATTGGCCTCACAGTATCTTAAGTTTTTATTGCTTAAAAAAATTACAAAATCGTCGGCATATTGTAGTGAGTTAACATTCTGCAGCACATTACACATTTTATGGGTAACTATATTGAATATGAGAGGAGAAATCGGATCACCTTGTGCCAGTCCTCTATTGGTCCATCTGACTATATTTTTAAGACCGTTTTCATTTTTAATTTTGAGGTGTCTTTCACTTAAAAATGACCAAAGATATTTACATATTTTACTTCCTATACCTAGACCATCAAGAGTATTAACAACCTCACTTACAGCAACATTATTATACGCGTTTTGTATGTCTATAAAACATGCCAAAGTAGGAGTTTTATTTGTAAATCCCATTTGGATGTGTGACACCAAGCGAACCAAACAATCCAAACACGATTGCCCTCTCCGGAAACCACTAGTACGGTTGGATAAGATTTTGTGCTTTTCGATATACCATTCTATTCTTTTAGTTAGCATGTTGTGAAAGGTTTTACATACACATGATATTAAGGATATAGGTCTCAGCTTCGAGTCGAAACCAGATCCTTTAGGTATCGGAATTATTTGTATACTTCGCCATTGCATGGGCACAAGACCAGTTGTAAATATAACGTTATATAAATCTAGCAAGTATTTTTTAGCAACTTTAGGGAGGTTATACAACATTGAATAGGCTACGTCATCAACTCCTGGAGTCGTATCCTTCTTTTTAAAACAGCATTGGAGTTCAGAAAACTCAAATTTCGACTCAAGAAGCTGATTAACTGATGAAAATATGGGGCTGCAGTTATTCACCGAATCGGGGGCTAGATCACATATAAGTTGATCAATTTTTTCTTGAGATGGGTAAGTTCGACGCTTATTATGACCTTTCATCCACCGCATGTGCTGCCAGACCTCAGAAACTGTCGTTTTTTCATTTAAGTCATTACAAAATTTCTGCCATTGTTGTGATTTTAATTGATTAATGAGGTTTTTCACATTATTAATTTTGTGTTCTAAAATTTCAAGATTGGACGGAGTCGGGTTACGACGAAAATTCTTTAATGCCAGCCTACGTTGTGCCACTGCCATGGAAAGTGACTGATTCCAATAACGTTTCGGTTTAAAATTGATGTTGGGATTCGTACATATTTTTATGTAAGGCATGCTAATATCCGCAGACTTATTAATATTTTCAATAAAGAGGTCGTAAGCCTCCTGCACATTCTGAGGCAAGGAAATATTTGCAAATAATTGTATGAGAGACTCGCGATAGGTTTGCCAATTAGCTAGCTTAAAGTTGCGTTTCTTAATAAATGTCAAATTATCCTGGTAGGGCATTGAAATTTTAATAATAAGATGGTCACTACCTAAATTTTCGTTACAGACCCGCCAATTAAAATCTATTGCTATGTCTGTGGTAACACAAGTAATGTCAGGGGAACTCTCCTGTAAACTATTATTAACTAATTTCACTCTTGTGTGATCGCCGTTATTAAGAAAAACAAAATTGTTGTTCAGCATCGCATCAAAAATATGGGTTCCTCTGGTGTCGTTTTTATATGACCAACTAGTGTGGTGAGCATTAAAGTCACCAGCAATAAGAGTATTCCTTGAAAATTTTGAAAATAATGTGTCCCAATCAGAATAAGATGTATGTACCGAGGATGGGCAGTACACAGAAATTATATGTTGTAATTTACTACAATTCATTACTTTAACATAGACAGCTTCTATTCCCACATTTAAATCTATAGGACATGCTATTGCTTTTATAGATTTGTGAATTAAAATAGCTACACCCCCATAGGAATCAGAGCGATCCCTTCTAAACACATTGTACTCATGAATGTTCAATGACTCATCAATGTCTAGCCAGGTTTCACTTATTAGGGCAATATGTATTTTTTCTCTATTTAGTAACAAATCAAAACTTGCGAGTTTAGGACGGATACTTTGGGCGTTCCATTGATAAATATTGACATCAATTTTTTTATGAGGTGACTTAGCCATCAAAATAAGCTAATAAACTAGAAACAAGTTCCCCCGTAGTAATATACTTAAATAATAATGACTTAACTTCTTGTATACAAAGCTTAATAAATTCCATGCACTTAGTTTCAAAATTATTACTAGACAATATTATTCTTTCAGTCCTACTTATAAATGTTTTAAAATCAAACCCTTTTTTGTTTCCTGAGATGCATCGAGTGTCTCGTCCTTGTCCATTGTTCTCGTTCACAACGTCCATAGGCTCATGTGAGATTGATTTTCCTTTGCGGTTTTTCTTCTTTTTATTTTTCGTTTTATTATTTGTGTTGCTAAGGATGATGCTCGGTTCTGAATAGTTGCTAATAGAATCTTCATCTTCTGCGTGCACCTCGGCCATCGTTCTTTCGTAATTTACCATTTTTGTAGGTTCCTGAGTTGTCGTGTAAGTGTCATCCTTGTCCCTGTTTGCAGACACAGTTTCTTGAGTGTTAACTAATATTTTTCTCTTAGGTCTTTCCTTTAGGTACAGTACCAACGCTTCTCGATACGACATATTTCGTGATGTCATTAGGTCTCTGATAGCTCTCTCTTTAATATATATAGGACATTCTTTATCTAAGGCCATATGCGATCCCTTGCAATTAATACATTTGAAGTTGGTGGTCAAACAGTTGTCATGATCTCCACCGCATTTTGGGCATATTGATTTTTTGGTTGGACAATATTTAATGAAATGTCCGAACTTCCAACAAGCGGAGCACTGGGTGACAGGGAATGAATAGGGTTCTACTTTGAATCTCACTTCATAGGCATATATATACTCCGGTAAAGAAGTGCTCATGAATCGTATTCTAATGGTTTCGCTTTCTACCCATTTCCCTTCAGAGTTCGTTCTCTTCAATCTTTTCACATCTAAAATTTTGATAGAACTTTCTAAAATTTCCATTATCTCTTTTTCTTTCAATTCCAAATCTACTCCTCTCACTATTCCAAAACATATATTTTTTTTGCTTGTTTTTTCACACCGGTAACCTAATTCTTGAAACTTAGGGCAATTGTTAAGTTTTTCTGCATCTTCCAATGTCTCGAATTGTACCAAGACTTTAAGTGGGCTTTTATATTTTATTTTGGTAATATTGCGGTGATTATGGGAGCGCAATAATTTAGCCATAGCCATCTGTTTTGGTAAACTTTGTGAGGATGTTATACATATCACATATTTTTCTTCGTCTACCTCCTCATTTTGCATATTAATTTCGGTTGTGGGTATGTCAAATGAATTACTTCTTATACGTACTTTTGTCTTCCTTCTAGTAACCGTAATGAAGTCATTTTCACTGATCGACTCTTCGCTTTGATCCAAGGTTTTTCTCTTCTCATTTCTACTTCCACCACTATCAGGTAAGTTGGGCAAATTCATCATACTCTTTTCTCCTTTCTTCTTAGTAACTAGATAGTTTTTATTGGTCAATATCACCTCATTATCTTCTTCGCTGTTTTCGTCTTCCATAATAACAAAAGCGCGGGTAGGTAGAAAAAAAAACACACACCAGCTAGTGTAAGCCGATAAGAATACGTGCGCTCGTAACGCCGACCCGAGCGTAACTGAACCTCAAGGTTGAACTTACCTAATTATTTAGGTCAGTTTATACAAGAGTATAATTTAAACAGACGTAGAGTATTATTTGCAAGAATTGATGCAAACCTGCCAGAACTTAATAGATTTCCACGTTTAGATATGAATGAGTTAAAACTAATTTCTTTAGGACCGTATCAGGTGAAGCAGGCTCGCTCATATTATGGCGAGCACATTAGAGAGCGAGGTATTTATGAGGTGGAAATATGTCCAGAGCTAGAGTTTTCGGAAGAACTTGCATTACACATTGGAGGAAATCGTCCTCTTCTATTAAGAGGACGTATTAAATCGAGGCATACGTCCAGGCGTGAATATTACACGTATATTTTATATGACGAGCTTCCCTCATTTCAAGACCAACCTAGAAATGGTATCTTAGGTTATTGGTGTAATTGTGTATCTGACAACCGGACTGTTGGATATTGTGCTCACATTATGACAATTCTTTGGTACTTGGGATGGGCGAGATACCAAGAAGCTGTCTTTTCGCCAGCCGCGTTTTTAGATAATGTTTTATTAACATTAAATGATTCAACAATTTAATTTCTTTTATTTGCCGTCTAATCCAACTGTTATCAGTAGAATATGGTTCCAACTTCCAATCAATTAGATTTTCTCAAATTGAAAAATAATTCTCTCCCAGTGTTCAAATCATTTTACTATGAATATTAAATGTCTAGATTATATATTTACTAGCTGTTGCCCGCGACTTCGTTCCCGTGGGTAGAAGAAGATGTAAGTTATGATTTATACCCGACCTGTTTTTTTTCACATTTGTATCTTCGCTCCTATTAGTCGCAGCGTGATGGTTTATAGCCTAAAGCCTTTCTCGATTAATTGTCTACTCAACACAAAAAGAATTTTTCAAATTGGACCAGTAGTTCCTGAGATTAGCGCGTTCAAACAAACAAACAAACAAACTCTTCAGGTTTATATATTAGTATAGATATACCATAAACATGAAAGTGCTTTAAACATAGTTTAACTTTAAACCTAACCTAACTTAACTTTTAAGCTTAATAACTCTTGTCAGCGACTGCTGAGCAATATAAATCTTTTTTATTCTTGTTCCTGACGATGTTTCCTATTAATCGACGTAGATTTTATTCGTGTACATGCTGGGGCACAGGTTCATACAATTTCCGGCCATATCCTTTAGTATGGGACGCTCAAGGTCAATACAATGAATTTTCAATTATTGTGTTGGCATAATGCTGTAGAGAACAGGAATAATTTCAAATTTAATCCAATTGCCATTCATTCATCGGCCATTGTAAAATAGCAGAATCGGGGCCCAGAATGAATGCTTCACCATGACCATAGTAGTAGTATCTCTATGCCATGACCGCGATCACTCTGTCAAGAGTCGATTCTAGGAAAGAGAAGAATGATGTAATCGGTGATCAAGTTCTTTTATTTCATAGCACGACAGTGTTCATCGACTTTCCTAACTGCTGACAATTACACAACCATTAATTGATATTTACTTTAACACTGTAGGTAATACTTAAGGCTACCGGAGTTACAGTCATGTAACATATTTCAGACGGCCAGACATTTCGGACGACGTAGCGAAGGTGCCAGAACGAAATGGAAGTAGACATGTGATGTTTGACATTTACATGATCTTTGCGAGTTCTGAAGGAAAGTGTGAAGTGAAATCTGTGTGTTGGTGATTACTGTTTTATAGTGTTCGTCATGCAGCTAGGTAGAGGTTAGGTGATTCTTGATTTATTGGCCTAATAAACCACTTTACTGGTAACTCTTTGAACCTTTTGCTTTGATTTAGGTACGTCTATTTTACCTTATTAAAGTATTGGTTGAGACGACATTTTGCAATAAAAAATAAGTTAAACTTTTGATTCTGTAGATGGATAGTTGTCTCCAGTGCAGCGTGTTAGAGTCGATCGTTTTTGTGAGGTCACGACGACGCCAAACCCACTGCGCGCTTCGTGTCGCGGATTCGATCCCCGCGTAGGACAAGCAGTTGTGTGATCACAACACACAACTAGGTTTTTTAACAGGCTCTACTTAATACCCGAGCTCGCTACGTTCAATTTCTCAGTAAACGCAATTATTCCCTACCTGGGAATTAAACCTAGGATCTCTCGATCCGCAGTCGCATTAACGATTATGAGTCTAATGGGGCAATTTATGTATTATTTAACGGTATATAATGCGCGGAAATGCGACGTTGAAAAATGTAAAAACTGTTAGTACTTTCATTTTATTTAAATTTTGTAAGAAACTTTATAAACTGTATTGTTGTATCGTGATAAGAATTGGCATGAAACAGGCTAAATATTCTGCCCAGTAAAAAATATAATACCTATACATAAATAAATAACAAGGTGTGACAAAGATCATGAAAAAAGGTGTGTATAAAGTACCTATAAAGTAGTATAAAGTATTGTATAGAGTTCAAAATCTGTTTTCCTAATTGCTAGCATTCATCATTGCTAGCAGTAAGTTAGATTTAAGATTTCAGAAAGCGGCTAATTGTATATGTATGGACAGTTAGACCGTATTTTCAGTGCTCAAAAAGAGGCAATAAAAAGAAATGTAGACGTAATTATGCTGTAGGCAATAAATAACGAGTAAATAATAACTAAACAAGCTAGACACATCCATGTCCACCTATTATTTTAAGAACATTCGTAGTAACGATATAGTCTGTAGTTATGCGAATAATCGCATCGACCGTTAACCAGTAAATACATGCTTATGATGCTCACTCGCAATTAGACCGAAAAATATTAATTCGAATTATGCGAATTAGAAATCTCATAGACAAACCAGTATAAACAACTGTTACTCAGAACCGGCAGAGACAACATAGGGAACGCGATTATAGGTAGTTTTTTTTTTTAATTAACACTTCGATCGCGTGCACCGGACTCACGCAAAGCGAAATGTGATAATTTTACCTTTGTTCGAAATGACTGGCATATCGAGACTAAACGTGATTTAAATTTTACACCTTTAAATGCAGAGCTACTATTAACGTTGTTATTATAATAATTTGCGACTAATAAAATATAGTTCCATTTTAACGGGTTGGCCCTACTTATTTACATCGACAAATTGGGAACATGGCGGGCAGTGCTGGAATATTATAATTAATTTAAAAGCGAAAAAAAATATTTGCGCAAATACGGGGAATAAAATAGGCAGCTTTTTTTAAACAACAAAAAAAGCAATCTAATTGATGGGAACCTTATTGAACTGTTAATAGGTATGAAAATAGGTATCGATATGAGACAGAATCTTTCCTAAACAAGGCTCACAGTATCCGTATTTCTTACAATATACAATAACTAGTACTTACAAATAGTTATAAACTATGTTCGCAATAATTAATGCAGCATGCAGTTACATCATCCTTATCTTTCATCTAGGCGTTACAGTAACATTTATAACTCTAGTGTTGTAGCCACCTGTAAGAAGGGCTGGGGGATGAGCTGTAGCGATCGTCTGTCCGATGCCGGTGCCGGCGCTTCAGTGCTCCGTCATATGGCCACGGGGTCGCACGTATCTTGAGCGCGTCGGCAACGCTACGCACGCGGTAGAAAGTCGCGCGAAACTCGATCGCTAAATAGTAATTTAATTTTGTGTTTGATTATTTAATATTCGTGTCTTTTTTATTTCGGATTTAAGAACTTGATTGGATTTTTTTTTGGTAAAAATTGATTAATTTTGTTACAAAATGAAAAATATATATTTAATTATTGAATAGAAAAAAAAATGATCAGAATTTTATATTTTAAATTTTTATTATTTGAAAGAAAGAAAATTTCACACATATTTTTCGATACACAAAAACACATTCTCGTACCAGTGACAGATCACGCAAGTAAATCAATAATGGAATGTTGTTACAATGTATAATCAGTTTTGCATGTTAAAGTTACTTTAAAGAATTTACATGGCATAATTATAGCCACGAAATCATTTCTCTTTTTATAAGAAAATGGAGCACAGACCTATAAATGTTTAAAGAACTAATAAATAATTAATTCTTAATTCATTGTACTAAGTGATAAAGATTTTATGATTCTCATTCCATAAAGTGCCACTCATTAACAATTTAAATGGACGCTAAAAATATTAAGTAAGTTTTTATACATCAAAGTTGTGTTTGTGATGATCGTTAATGTAGCGAGAGGAGCGAGTGGCTGCGCCGGCGCATCATTCGCCTTCACTTTCTCCCAATGAATGTAATCGCCGCCGAAATGATATTTGATACCATCAATTAATATCTGATTGTCTTTGCTCCAAATCAGATGAGCTATCGTGACCACGAATTTTACAATAGATACTTTTTATGGATCTATTAGAAAAAAACTTAAAATAAGTTGAATGTGTTTTTATGTAGCTAGCAAAAAGTAAATTTAAAATTGATTCTTATCAGCCAGGATTAAATATTTTATATTTGACCTCCTTTTAAGCTTTAATTTTCTTGCAGACCTTGCCTTTTAAGAATCATTTAGTAATAGTTGCCCATAGTCCAGGCTCACTAGACCGTGTAAAGTTTAATTCAGAATACCCAAGGGTTTTAGTGGCCCAGTGTGGACACAGTGGTTCGACTACAGAGATACAAGTACTGTGGACATTCCGGAACAAAAACATAAGATTAAGTGAAAGTTCGTAATTTCCTATATTTGTGTGGGAGAGGCCGAGTTAAAGTGTAAAGACAAAGAAGAGCTAAGGAACAATGGACCACCTGTTCCGGCAACGACGGATTAGTGTGCCCAAGAGGTAAGCACTCTCTTGAGCTACTTCATAATTATAGTATTCAAGTCTGAGCGGTCTCATTGTTCTGCAAATATGGACTCGACATTATGTCACTGTTTCAGTATTGAATGCACGGAATTATTGCAATCCTATGCACATAACAAGCACCGAAAACTGTCTACTTATCTCGGGACTCGCGGTTGATTTCTATCCTGATACGGCCGACTGCCAATGTTAATTGCGTTTTGTCCGGCAGAAATGAATGATGGGGATAAAATATCGATTAATTCGAAATTTGATTCGATTGTCGAATCGATTAATGTCGGAGATGTAAACAGCGATTTCCACGGCGGGTGAATGACATGGGCCGCCAGTCGCAGCGGCGGCGGCGGTGGCGGCGTGCGCTTTTTGTCAACTGTATCGCTAGCATTGTTGCTGAGAGCTGACAATGGTGCGTTGACTCCGCTACTAACGTACTTATCTGCTATCTAATGTTCTTGTATGGTAAATAACATTGTGCATGTGGAATAATGTTTGATGTGACAAAAGCCACCGCGGTAATTTGACAAATGAATACTAAGTAGGTATCCATTGTGGTAAGAATTTCAATTAAAAAAATCGCAGTTAAAATTGTTTTAAGTTACAAAACTAATCACTGAATAACAAACTGAAAACAAATTATCAATTTATCCAAATAATGTTTTCGATAATTGATCCCAATACCCTCTAGGGCATTATGTGCAGAATCTGAGAACTCTGTGCGTTTTTACTATCTTTTATAAATTTAAAGGAGTTCAATGGCTCCTGATTAGCTGATTATACGCTAATTACCTAGAAAATAAATTATTGACAGACGTTTTGGTTTACGTCCCTTTTTATGAAAATTATGTTCTTTTATATCGTGTTATGCAAAGATGTTGGGTTCCAATAGTGTTTTAAATATGAATGTAGTGTAAACAAGTCTTCCATGCTAATCGGAAGCTTTACTAACTCAGATATATTATAATCGAGGAATGTGGTTATTTCAAGGAAACTCTCAGTACTTCCCTTACATTAATGCGGTCTTTAAACTCAATATGCATGTGGCTATGAGCCAACATGTTTCTCCAGTCTTCACCGGATCGAGATCTGAACTCTGAACAACATTGAGTTCCACATATCCTTAGATAGTATTTTTAGCTTAGTAATTCGTTAAGAAGTTGCATGCGACAATCGTATGAATAGTTCTAGAGCACTTCAAATTCCCCCGTTTTTGTTTCTGCTCTGCTCCTATTTATCATAACATGATATTATTATCCTAAACCCTTCCTTGGACTATCCAACGCTGTAAGTTCGAAACTTTTCAATCGGAGTAGTACGAAGTTCATGTTTTATCGCGTTCAAACAAACAAACCTAGCTTTTAGCTTTATAATATTAGAATAGGTTTTTAAAAATGTCTGATTAATAAATTGTCGTTTGAGTTAGGTAACATCCCTATAAGTCCATCAGCAGTTGGTCCAACTTTTTTGACATTCCCCGAGACTACGTAGGTTGTGCTTTACAATATATGGACATACAAAAGAAAGTGTTGTTAGATAGAGCGAATTATCTGTACTAAAGTTGAGATCTTTTATAATCCTATACCAATATAATATTTACAATATCGTCGTTATACACTATAAACTTTATACGCCTATAATGTACCCTGGATATAAATGTTTTTACAATTTGACTAGGCCTCCGGCGCGGTCTCTATCCGGGGTGCCTCGATACTCCGAAGATATTTCCATATGATATATGTTTTTATTCAAGCAAACTGTTATTATGCAAACCGGAGTTCGTCCTATTGAATTATTTATTCATTGTGTTTTCTTGTAAAGAGCATAGATAATAGACTTCTTGTTCTTTTTGTGTTATTGTACTGTCAAGGCTTTATATAGCCGTTCATAGTTTATGAGACGTAATTCCACGCTATCCACTCGTACGTAAGGGTTATTTTATTATGTAAGTTTACTAAAAATCAATGTTGAATAATGTTAGACATACAGGCATACATACACATATAGACATATATTTGTATGCCCTAAATGTGTCAACAGTAGTGACAATTTACGGAAATTCATATTCCCAACTTTTACGTAAAAGTTTTCACCATTTGGCTTAAACCTACCAGATGGCAATAATTTAGGATTGATAGAGCTGTCAAACGGGCACGTCCTCGAGAAAGTAATTAAACAGGTATTACGTACTCGTCTAAACTGGAAAAGAGCTTTCAGGTTTCAACGAGATTTCGAGTTTTGCGACATATCGGCTCTCTCGGGATTACGACATTCGTTCTGATGGCTTAACATTAAAAAAATCTGCCTCAACCCGCGTATATTCGGTCTGTTGATTTTTCTCTGTTCTTGCGGTTATCTGGGTAAGTTTTACAATTAACAAAAGACGGTGGCGCGATGGCGCCTGCTTGCACGCGTCATAGCTCGTAACGTATGCACGTATACAATCGATCCCCCAGCTATTAATAAGTTTGAATATTCATGAGCCACTTGTAGTGTAGCTATGCGGCTACCACACTGATCGATTAGCCTTCATTCGTATTTCTTGGTTGAGTACACGTTCTCAGAAAATATATGCTTGAGGTGAGATGGCGCCGCTTCGAAAAAAGAAAGGAACTGTGTCTGTGATTGTTATAGCATAAGAACTTGACTACGGAACTAGTAGTAGTAGTACTTATTCTTAGCTTTACTGGAACTTATGAATGAGTAGGTGAACAACAGTAAGTTAGTAAGTCTCAGACTTCAAAGTCAAAACTGTGACCCCTTAGGGTAACCCAAGAGAGTAGTTTTTAGGATAGCAGATATAGTTGACTGTAAGGTATGGTATGCTAGTCTAAGACACATAGATATTTGATCAAATTCTGCGTTATCTATTTTTAAGTCAGTAGTAACGGCTACAGGCACTGTGTATTATTTCCTTCTTAGGATAATTCCGTTATTACAAATGTTTTTATTACACAAAAGCTTAATTGATAACAATCGCTGGGATTAGCTAGTTCCTATAATAACAATTACTGCAATAATTGACATCCGTTCAAGAGTGATTTCTTTGACATTCTGCCAATGTTCCTCATTTCTTTTTCTCAGCCTTAGATTATATACCTATTCTCAGCGTATTCCAGTTATAACTGATTGTCTGTCAACAAACTGTTTCTGTTTTCTTCGAAGTATACGGAAGTTAATTACTGTCGTCGACTCGTTTTCGCGTCTAGTTTTATATAAGTTTAAACTGTTGCGTCTTGTCGAGTGCACTTGACGGAAGTGAGGACCAATAGTACGTCAAGATGGGCGCTACATCCGTTTTGCTATAAACAAATATTACATAAAAATGCTGAAGTATTTATTTAGATCTGAAGATCTCTCTTCATACTCCTATACTGTGTATGTAAAAGGGTCATAGATAATGCGGCCACTAATAAGTATTTTCTATGAGGAAATGGAAAATAAAGACACCTAGCGTTAATGTATTTAAAATTTTAGTCAAAAAGTTTTGGGTCGGTAAATCTTTTTCTCTCATACTTAAAAAATAAACTATTTCCCTTGGCAGAAATTTCCTCTTATAATAATTTTCTGATCAAAATAATTGGAAACATGTTGGAAATCAACGTTGGTAATATAAGTTTAATTGTGTACAGTGTGAGTGCTTTGCGCCGTCTAAGTGCAAGGCCTCGATAACCTAACCCTGTAAAATTTACTGCTGAACTTATAACTGCGGTTTTATGTCGCCCTAAGGTCACTTGGTCAGCTTTATGTAGATTTATCACTAGGAAAAGATGAACAGATTGTTCAGTTTTATTATCAACAAGATTTCACATTTAACTGTCTCTTTATTTTCAAGAGCTTTATCCCAATGCTGACCTTAATAAAATTGTGAATGAATGAAATATTTCTTAAGTATATTTCTCAAGGTCTATCTTTCTCAGGCATTGGTATACCATCACGATAGTAAAATATTAATACCTTTTATTTCAATATTTTAAGCTCTCATTGAATAACCTTAACTTAAGCCTCATCTGGTTTATAGCGAAATTAACAATATGGCGGAGAAATTGTAGAAATGATCGTATAAGCTTTCGAGTTATGATTAATAGTGTTTGATGAGAGTCATGTCTCATATGCGCGTATCTTACTAACAATAAACGTCAATCAGACAAATATTTCTCGTCTAGAAATTACGTTCTGCTCCAGTTGTGGTTCGCATCGTCGCGAAACGGCCGTCGTCGGCGCAAGCGCATAGTCTCCGCTTTGCGAGTGCAGAAGAATCCGCTTAATTACAATGACCTTAATTACCTGCTATTAATACTCAATGTGTTTTAAGAACGTGGAAGCCATTGCCATATTTGTTTCACACTTTCTAAGAATTCCTCCTTAGCTTGTTACCTTAGTGACTAATTACTCTTTTAATTAATAGATATTTTATCTTAGACTTTAAGTTGCATGTGTAAGTACTTATCCACTGATAAAATTGTAAATAAATATAGAGAAGTAGAACTGTTTGTATCGAAGTTTCAATTGTTTTCTCTCTTCACGGATGCTTACCTCCTAAAAAGTAACAATTAAAGTAAATAAATAAGAACAAAATTAATTTAAATAAACACTGCATATTCATATGAAATTAACTTAACTAAAACATCTATATACGCACGTGTCAATTGACCTACATAATATTATAATGTTTTGGGGTACAAGACATCTCAGGAATGTTTTTCTCTTGATATTCTGCGAGAGTCTGTAGTTAGAATTAATTGAGTGAAGCAGGTGACGGCTGCATGCGCAGACATGAATAAGTTATGACATTACGAAGACAATCAGGTAGCAGTACTGTCGTGTGGCTCATATCTGACACAGAACATATGTACCATTCTCTTTATTTACATAATGATAGCAAGTTTTTACAGTTAGATCTGTGCTTGAGCGTATTTCTACATATTTAGATGATATTTTTCTGCAGGGTTTTTTTATTGTATATTTTTTAAAAGTATCAGCGTTGTGGAGTCATTCCCGTATTCTATCATCAGCGAAAATGAAAAATTATTTTCAACTAATTTAGAAGATACGTTTATGGTAGATCCGGGTTTGTTCTTTATTGAAGATCATTATTTAGGCCTTATAGAATGCAAGTAAAATCTTACAAAGTAAAATGTATACAAGAACGAGATTCCGCAAATGGAGCAAATTAAGATAAAAGTGTGGTAGTTAATGTAGCGAGAGAAATTGGGCACTAGGTCCGTGAGGATGCAGTCTGCTGTCGAGTGTCGCCATCGTTCCGCTCTCTGCCTCGAACGGGAGCACTCCGCGACTCTTCACACACCGCTGTCCACGAAAACAGACTTACATCAGCACTTTCACCGAACAAACATGATATAATATCACCAAGTCCAAACAAATTACAAGTCCACAGTTTCTAATAACTCCATAACGAATATACTCGTCACGCCGATGATCAACTCTGTAATTACATATTCATCGGCAATTCTACTCGTTTGATTAGTTTACCCGAGTTAATTGTTGTATTGAGTCGGTTTGTTGTGCAATTTCAGCGTCCTCATTACAGTTCAAGTGCACAGAAAAAAATAATCAGCATTCAAAGCAATTTTTAGTGCGCTCATTAGAATTCCTGTCCATTGTGGTGTGGTCGGCAGAGCTGTTACACAAGGTCTAGGTCGTTGTTCGCTGAACAGTTATCGCGTCAACGCTTCACTTCCTACCCTCGCCGCATCCCGCATCGGAAAGTAATTCTTCAATAATTAATAGGCAGCTGCCACGCCGAGTGACCACGTGTAACAGTTTCATGTACAAGTAGCTTGCAAATACATATTAAATGCATATTAGCCGGTGTACTCGGCTGTCTAGGTAGCCACCAGGCTACAACTGTAAGCAGTTTCAACGTAACATACTAGACGGTTAAAGTAATGGCCACTAAAATATATTATTTTATTCGCCCGCCAAAGTGTTCAGTGACTTTGACGTCTTCAGTTGTTTTTATAAGGTTTCCAAGGCGACCGAGATTGCTTCTACCATAACACATCTTGGTATCTCGCAAGAGCTGGCATTGTATTGTGTAGTTTTTGCATTACACATTTAGCGCCGTAACAAGGATCGTTCCTTTGTATTGAGTTCAGCAATGCGAAACTTTGAAATCTATTCATGTCTGCATAACGTCATTACAAGTGGAAGCAACTCAACTACACCGCACACAAAAGAATTCGTCTTCGAAGTATCTACACGTACAGTCACCTACATAAGAAAGTTTTAGGCTATTTTGTTTTATTTGAAATTTAAATTCCAACGCACATAATGGACGATTTGTAAAGAAACATACGTGAGCTGCGTCCGTAAATTAAGCGTCGAACAGTTAGATAATTTGTTCGGGGTCAGTTCATGAATGGAGTTTTTGTTACCTTATAGAGTTACCGTTCCATATTCGTTCGGTATCCATCGTTTACGCTGTCCGCTCTCGGGTAATCGTCTTATGTTTGTGTGAAACTCGGCTATTAGGTCGGTAACAATGTGCTTCCGTACGGATGGGCAAGAGTAAATTACTTACTGATACAGACGGTACCAATCGAATTTGTATTAAAAAACACACAGAAAGTAATGACTTTGCATTTGGGTTTATTTAAATGGGCGTCATTCTCGTTAATGGCGAGGGCCCGAGTGCGGTGAATATTCGGCGCGCGTGCGCAATGGGGCCGGGTTCCGCAAGTGTGGCACCAGGACACACACGATCTCGCGATGAAAGTTTTGACATTTAATTGCACTCATGTGAGATATTTTTTAAACAGTGATTGTGCTAAACCTCGCTGTTTTAAGCTGGTTTAACTGTAAGAATTTTTGGCGGTGTCATGTGATTTCTAAAATGATGTGGTAAATAATAAGGTTTCTTTACATTTTTGTGGTAGGTGGGAAATATATTAAAACTAAATTTATCCTCATATACGGAAAGAGCGAACTGATAATTTCTTCTCATTATCGGAGTCAGCTTTGGTTTGATGAATCTATTAAAAAAACTTTTACAAATTCATCGCCACTTCGAAATTACAATAATGTTGTCGCTAAGCATAAAGAGATGTCTACACAATCAGTTGAATCCATTGGGATTGTTGCCTGTCGGGCCAGCAGGATTGTACGAAAGGGGCTACCGTGGCCCCGTTATACAAAAGAAGGAACATGGATGATTTTTATTCAGTAATTGTCTGACACTCCCTTCCGCCACAAAGTCAGCAGAAGTTATTTGATGATATTCCATCCGGAAAAAAAGGGTTACTTGATACTATCATATAAAACATAGATACTACGGTAGTGATAGTACGTATAGAGAATGCAGGCCAATAGGAAGTGACGAACAATCGTAGTAAGCAGTGCTGAGCGGATGATTCGGCCTTTCTCATCGATATCACTTGTCTCGTAAACATCACACGTTTCCGTTATCTTGCTATCTTGTAAATACGAGTGTTAGCTTACCAATACATATGTTTATATAGCCCTTCATGTAAAGGAGGATAGATGGTGTTGATTGCATTATTATTTATTTTTGTATCAGTCGAAAGCTTGTCGGCCGGCATTCGAGAATAAAAGCGAAATATAAATATCGGCCGTGTTCCAATCAAGCAAAATGTTATTTTTTTATGTTGAATGGAATTGGACATTAATCAAAACATTCCATACGTTCCAATTTATATGACAACTGCTTAATTCAGATACACTATATTTGGAGGAAATTATTACATTACAAGTATTAAGAAATTACCATAATTTAAATTTGAGCACAATAAATCAATCGATTTACAACTATGACTTTAAAAAAAACCTATTTTGCGTTATTATGAATAACAAAAAGCTATAAAGAGTCGTCTTGCACTGCTCAATCAGGCTAATATGACAGCTCACGCATGCGCACTGCACTCGTATTCATTTCACGCGAAAACTTTCTGCATGTTCCAAGATGGTGAACAATAGTGTCCTACGATACGGAGACGAACCGGAAAGTGACCCGATCTACTTTTAAAAATAATAATTATCATTTATAAATAAACTGTACCTATTTAATACATACATACTACATTACATACTGTTTAAAACTGTAATCGCTGCCGAAGTAAATATATATATTACCAATACACATCCCTGTGTTTGTGACGTCACGGGCAACTCCTACATAAGTTTTTTATCATATCTTTGTTTTCGATAAATTAATTAAACGTTTAATTTTTTTTGTACGACCTCTTTTGTTTATTGGAAACATACCTGTTATACGCGTATAGTGCTAGTGGTTAAGGACGATCAATAAACAGAGAACACTTAAATTTATTTATAGTAGTATCAAGTATGTATTTTAAGCAGACGTATACAGTTTTCGTAAGTGCAGGCTTTCTCAGGTGTGCTGAAGTGATTTCAACCTGAAAACAAAAAAAATTGTCAACTTCAACTATAATTAATCATATATTATGTGAATCTATTTACATATAATTCACTGGAGTAAAATTCGTTCCAACATCTTTTGTATGGTCTCAGGTCTACTGTGATATCTGAGGTTTGATAATAGCTCATTTGCCATAAAAAATCTATATGCGATTGCGATAGAGCTAAAATTGTATTTTAAGTTTAGACTTTTAATGTATCATCTTTTAAATCTAAAACAATGTAGGTAATAAATAAAAGACAGTAGTCATACAAAGTAGGTCAGGGAACACGACTTTCCGTGAAAGTAAGCATCTCGGTTATCACGGATTCAAACAAAACAAATACATTATAATGTGTACCTATTTGTTTATTTCTTTTTAGAAATAAATAAAAGACAGTAGTCTGTATTATATTTTAAGTGGTACAGTGAATATAATATACTTTGACATCGCATAATATGTAATTTTCATAGATCAACTTTCTCTATTCAAAAGTATTGGCTGACATTCTATGATTCTTTTGTTTTAAACTTAAATGTTTTAAAAAAAAGTTTCAAACTCTAACTGTCACGCATATAAAACGCTATAACCGTAGACAATACAACGTTTCTCAGTATTAATATTAAAACGTGACAACCGTACACTCAAGCATTCTTCCACGACAGCCAGTCAACAGTTTCCCTAAGCAACATAATTTGCTGCTAAAACATCGGTTCTTTCAGTCATAAATACACAGAATGTACAGGCCAATGGACTTGGCTAAACAACTACTGAATAATGTGAAGGGCCGTGGGAAATGTTGGTTATACCGTGACCTTGGCGTGACCTTCAACTTTGACGACGTGTAGCAACAGTTTGACGGTCATTATACGCGGGTCAGACGAGGTGACAACTGTTTTTGACGTATAACGTTTCACTCTGTATGACGTCACGGTAATGTTTAATCATTGTCGCTTTTACTTGGTTTTTATTGAGGACAAGACTGGTGTATTGTTGGAATGTTTGTTAGAAAAGTAAAAGGAAGGAGACACCAATTAGAAACTAATATTTGCATACCTATACCTACCTATCAAACGTGGATACATTTTTCGAGAGAGTTAAGTGGCAGAAAATTAAACATAAAATTTACTGCAAAGTCTCCAGAAATAGTAATTAAAACTGAGTTAAGATCGATGAAATATTACTTATGTGTTTGCTCTACTTTTGCAAAAGGCGAAATGTATTCAATTTAAACAACTTCCATATATTACGCGTCGATGTGAGATTAAGACTATGATTATTTTGCACACAAACACCAACTTTAGAAGCCAAGAAGCATTCTTACTATATAATTAACGCACTGCACTTAGGTAACATAACATTAGTGTACAGAACTTAAACAATAAAGGTACTAATTATAAATGTAATAAGTATCATAACTTCCGCGCTTACATCGTAAACGTAATATATGGGTTTTAAGACAAATGCCATGAATGTAAAATTAAAGTTGTAAACAAGTTTTATGATTTCATTAAAAGGCGTTAATATCTTTGCTTTTGAGTTATCAGTTTTTTGGTCACTCTGCCCGTCGTGTCGTTTGTTTTGTTATTGTTCTGAGTCTGGGTGTTGTTGTGCATGTGATCTGTTGTCCTGCGACACGAGGATTAAATTCGTTGGTAGGAGAGTCGTTTTAAAAAAAAAATCGACGTGTACCACAGTGCTTGACGTAAATTGAAGAAGACTATGCTCTCCTATATGAGTAGACTGTATTAACATGTATAACGTACTTCTATCGTGATAGTCATTAGATCCCAGCACCATAACTCTATTCTTCGTGTATCGCAGTAGTTCGCTGGAGGCTGCACTACATCCCGTGACCGTAGCGTGACTATAAACAAACGTATCTACGTTATCTGCGGGCGGACGTGTCACGCCACCGTCGATCTTATAACAGTGACATATATCTACGATGACACTGCAATACAATGGCATTCTGCGGAAACCGCAGTCAAGCGTGGCGATAACAAGCAAACACAACTAGCTCCCTTCTGTTTTAAGGTATAAGGTTCTTTTTCCCAAAGCAGGACGAAAGTTGATGTCTCTGTAACAACCGCAAGCTACTAAGACCTTATTTCGCGTGAATTCCTCAAGCCCTAGTTTTTAAACATTGCTCTTAGCATTGTTTAGTGTGTAATTATACTTTGTTTCACATGACAGTTGGCGTCAGCGGAAATTGAGATTTAATACCTTAAGTGTAAAGTCTGAATTTGTATGGGCTGGTGTGAATCAGAGCGTACCGTGCATGTTCGAGGTGCAACGGAAGGTTGCATTGTAGGATAATCCAATTAAGAAACAAGTTGACAAAAACAAGCCGTTATAATGTATTAACTGTGAACCGTACACGTATTTGTCGTTACATTTCTCAATGGCTACTGCACATTTCATTAAATCGTTCCCAGGAAGCAGCAGTATCTTTGAATTATTAGTGACATTTCTTTTACATTCAATGAGAAACAGAAAACAAGCTTAATATAAGTAATTTCCATTTTCTATTAGACACTGTTTTAATTCTAAAGCTGCCTTATCTGCAGGCCCCATTCTCAAAATTAGGCAAAATAATTAAACAACCTAAAATGTTACATTACCCTACAATGGTACGAAATAATTTCGAAAGCGAAATTTCCTAACAGCGGATACATCGAACGTTTTTTCATATTTCCTTTCAATCCTGAGAAAACGCGTTGAAGTCTTTTGAATGAAACGTCGTTCTCAGTACATTTGTAACGAACATTTGCATGAATTTTCACAACAGTACATTGTAAATTGTATTGAATTCAAATGCTTGTTACATTAATTAATGCTTCGTTTAGATAGCTATTCCTGTCGGCTGTCGAAGGCATGGTATACTAGCGCGGGTACTTTGAGCTTTTGTAGTAGGACTGTTGCTTTTGGTAGAGCGAGAAGGCTCTACAATGCCTATAGCGGCGTCTTGCTTTAACGTCGACGTTGGTATGAATAATATATTTTATAATACAGGTACAGATCTTGAGTTGTTCATGGATATTCCTTACGCGCCTCCATTGTTTCTGAAGTTACAGTTTCAAAGCTGATTAATGTTGCCATAAGAGAATTTATGACTGTAGCTGTGAATTTGCTTTCGGTTCAGTTAGTCGGGAGGTTAAATGTAAGACTTTGTTTATTTAACGCGAACTTTTAAAGAAAGTTTTTTTTTGTATGCATTAATGATTATGCATTTGCTTTCTTTGTATGTGTTCACTGTCAGTATGTGTAAACGAGTGTAGAACGGTGTTAAATATTAGTTAAATTTATATTGAGTTCGATACAATTTGCTGATTATTGTGTTAAAAATTATTTTAAATAGATTATATTATTGAGACTTAAAGCATTCTTGATCTTCAGATTTTTATATTTATTTCAGAGTATGGAAATAAAAAGAACGAATTAAATTATTTTTCCTTTCGTAAAATCCCTCTCATTGTTTTCCGATAAATATCGAATACATACCAACGTACTTTTGTTCATAATTGAAACTTTCGCATGCTGTAAAGCAATGCAGCAATAGACATTTTTTCATAGAAGTGATAGTCTCACGATGATAATTATGTTAACAAGATATGTATCTATTAGTTACTGTTAATTGCGTCTCATTAAACTTTTAATTATATAAAGGTAGCTCTGGTTTTGACATTGACATTTAATACCTTATCGCATAAAAATAAATAATTTAATGTAATTTAAGTATTTGTAGACGATTCTACACATGTAAGAATTATTATTATCAATTTGCTACTGATAGTGTAATACAAAAAAAAACTAATTTTTGATAGAGATTTTTTTAATTTTCAAAGAAAAAGAAAACCTATCAATTCCGTTTGGGGGAAATGAGTTTCTTTTTAATAAATAATTAAAGGGTTGCTCGTTGTTGAGCTTACTACCAACCTACCGTTACTACATCAAATAAAACATTAAAAACAAAACAAGAAATTAAAGAAAAAGAAAATACATATCCAAAACTTCATAATTATTAACTCCTTCGTCAGCCATAAAAAAACAAAAGAAAAGAAAAACTTCACTCCTATTGTTGTCAATTTACAACAAGCGGTTGCAAACCTTCTTTCTTGTTTTTCTTGACACAGGCTATTACTGTTCTACGTCCTAAACGTGACCAGTGAGGAGTAACTCACAGTCTAATTGACTGTTACGAGCGTGAGATTATCAATAAATGCCTTTTAGCTTCGCATAAAACATACTACCTTAGTGCATTAAGTAGAGACTGCAAGAAAAGTCCTCACACAGTCACATTTAAGAAACTGTTTCTTTTTTTTGTGCTATGTTAATTACAGAACAATTTTTGAAAGTTCTGTGCCGTTCGAGCAAATGATTTTAGTGCTGTTTAGCCCTATGTATATATAAAAGCGTATAAGAATTGGGTTTTAGTAGCTGTACAACAGAAATAGAAATCAACATGATAAAATAAGAGAGTGCTTTTAAAATTGTCATTTGTTGATCGACTTTTGTTGCTAACGCTACGTAACTCGGATACGCCCTATTAGGAAATAATAAGCTAAGTGCAGCGGAAATCAATCAGCATGTATTAATAATTGGATAACACCTAATTATTTTTTTACTATCGGACAATGCGGAATGTTCCAATTAATTGAATTGAATATTTCATTCATCAATTTGTGTATTAAGTTAACAATAATTTTGTCGAAGCGATTGTATTCCCAGAGGAATTTATCCATTAAAACCAATTGGGGTTAAGTTTTTTTTTTAAATTTCAACATTTAATACCTGTCGTTAAAATAGTATGAAACAGTTCGTTGAAAAAAGAATATATATTTCAAACGTCGTCGTACAAATATATTTCGTAAGCTTTGAATTTTAAATCCTCACAAGTTATAAATATCTTAGAAGAACCATAGTCCACATTCGTCATCATTAAGATCAAAACAAAAAATATTTCGTGTATCAAGGCTAATGCTTAATATAAAAAGTACAGTAATTACAGATTACCTTGTAATCCTACGAATGCTTTGACTAATTGTGACAAATGACGTGTCATGTCATGTTTTGTTTCGAGTTAAACAAAAAACGTGTGACGGCCAACAGCCGGTACTTAACTGTATTTATATGGGAATCATAACAATATATACTTAATTGGAAATAAAAAAGGATTTGTAATAAAAACTAGGTACAATCTACTTATGTGACATGGTATTCAATAATTTATCTTGGCTTTAAATGCCAAATTTACAAAAATAGTGAAAAAGGTAGCATGAAAAAAAAGTTAAGGCTAAAAAGTTTGTAATGAATGTAACTTTTTTTTGTTTTAGCCTTTAGTGTCCCACTGCAGGGCAGAAGCCTCCCTTAGATTTTTCAAGTCTGTTCGGGCTATTACTTTTTTCATCCATTTTTCATTCGACATCTCATTTGGACTTGACTTCATTTAAACAAAAAAACAAGAGGAATATGAATATTTGTACACAAGTATACATTACACCCTTAGTCAGGACTAGAATATCCAGTAGACATATACATTAACACACACACACAGCTCGGCTTAGTGATAAGCTTAACTTTATCCGTATCAGTGACTCTCAACATTGGCAGGATGCTGATAAAAGGATATCCTTAAGCTTGGGTAATAATTTTATGCTCAAGTCCAAGTATAAGCCTCTTTTGGATATTGCTGAGTGAGTTTATAAAGCTGAAAAATAAAACAACGCACTGATCCGACCATTTCGTGCTACGCAGCTATAAAAACTTCGAGCCAGGCGCGACTTCCACGATTAAAGTTCTTAAAAATCACATAAAACGACCGCAGTACATATAATAATAAATATTCATTAAGCCGCGTCTTAAACTACAATTTGTAATGGACACTATAATAACATATTAAGTTTTGTCTAACATCTGATCAGTCTGCTAGTTAACGGTGATGTTGATCACGTTGTCAGTTTCACAGTAATATTTTGACGTTTAATAATCGCGGAGGTGTTCGGTTTCGCGCGCTAATGTTACATGGACGCCTCATGTCAATGTCAGCCGATTGAGCGGAAAAAAGTGGCAAAAAACGTTAAGTAGTTACGACAGGAGTCAGTGCACCCTGTTGATAGTGAGTGAGTGTGGACTGCTTGTATGTACTCATCCGACACCCGGAATATATTCAAATAATTTCCTTGTTAGGCAAATGAGACCCCAATATACATTTAATGAGCAATTATAACGTGTTGATTAAGGTTTTGAAATTTCCTGATAATCCATGTGAAAGAGGTCAGCAGGTGTCCGACTTATAGTAATAATTTTGCAGGTGTAAAAGTGAGATGCCACTCTACGCCGTGTATTGCGCTATCACGCTTTTGCAACCATAATAATAGAACGTACGTGATGGTAGAGTCTCTAGTCCTAGTTTACGAGAATTCTCCGGATGAGCCCTACCATTTACGAGGTGAAATAAATTATTTCCTAAGTACAGCTCGTTAAGACCAGCCATATATAAAGTTCTGTGCTTTTTCTGGGCAAGAGTAACAGAGATAAGGATAAGAAGTGTAACTATCACAATTAAACTGTTCCCTCAACTTTCAACAAGTTTTTGTTTCGCAACTGTTGTTTATGAGTAAGATTATTGCGATGCCGGTACTCGTAAATGTTCGTTCATAGTTAACGCTTATATCCTATATCCACGAGTTTCCTTGGAATTCTCTCGCAAGTTAAGATTGCAAGCATCATCGATTCTCGCATCTAATGAATAACAACACTGCTCTACTGAACTGAAACTAAGTGTAAAAGAAAATCTTATATTCAGATCAGCACGCAACGAGATATAAATATTTTCTGAAAGTACAAGTGACAGTTGCAAATTAAAACTTAAAAGAAATATTAAGACAGGGGATGATATATACCCGCTAGACGCTTTAAATGTCAGCTTTATTTATGGATTTTTCAATTTACGTATGCATATGATACTGGATATAAATAATAATAGCAGTTAATAATATATGTTAAGCAAATAGAGAATTTTAATATGTACGGAGAATTGTAGTACACAAAAAAACGAAAGGGATAATGAATAGCATTCACTTACCTCGGGCTGGTTCGATGCAATGAAAATAAAAAAAAGCCGAGCGTATACGTGAAGGAAAAAACTAACACGAATGGCGTTGATTAATTTAAGCAGTTGCCGAAGTAATTGAGTGTGCGGGATATGAAGATATCAGAGATGCGATCTGCTTTTGATTGGATCCCGATTGACTATTAATTTGTTTGTGGCGAGCGCAACACCGCGCACCGAGCGAAACGACAAAAAAAAGCGTCAGTATTTAATGTCGATTCATCATGTAAATGAACTGATAAACAATGGACGCTTGAGGAGCTGAGATTGAAAAAACCCGATTATAATCGCCTTGATATACATATAATTAAGTTCTCAAACGGCGGGCAATGAAGTGACAAGCCGATTAGCACAGATTAGATCCTGAGCTGTTGGCTTTCTGGTCGGTTACGCACCGGTAGATAAGCGTGACTAATGTTTGAAAGCTTTTTAATAATAATTCTATCCTCAAGTTTCTTTAAATTTAATCGACTATCAAATCTAGTGATCGCTACTGTGATAGGTTGTTTATATAACAGACAGCGAAGACAATGAATCAAAATGCTTGACATTGACAAGTGGTTATCAATTTTTTTTGTGATATGACAACACTCAGTCGTTCAAAACTCTTTGCGTTTACGAGAATAACGAACTCTCTATAAAGAAAAGAGAAATCCTAAAACGATACAACAATGAAATAGAATTTAAACTCGGAACAAGATAAACTAGTTTAAAGATTTTGTGAGAATGTAGAAAGTGAGTTATTATTATTAAACAGTAGAATAGCGCCAGTTTGTAACTCTGTTATACATAAACATATTAACAAAAAATCTAGTCTCCTTTTACAACTCCGCTAAATTGTATAATCGTCATAATTGGATGTTTAAGTCTGCATTAAATTATCGTTTAGTCATTTTATTACCGACGCGGTCTAGATTAAGTTTTCGATTAGCATATCTTTCAAACTTTCGCGGAGCAAAGTTGCCGCATAACATTTGTTTAATTGTTCCCTTCAGAACTAATGCCAATTTATGTTGCTTCATTGGAGCTTCGCATGGCCATAAATTGGTTTGCGGTTGCCTGTAGAATTAAAGTTATGCCCTAAAGCTAGAATATTATTCTTCTGGACGGCGCAGTCTGCATCTAACCCACAAACTATCTTATTACATTGAGATTCCTGCCAAGATATTCATGTTCACGTATGCGTCTTAGAGTAACCCGGCGGACATTTTTCTTAGAAGAGAATTCCTGAGGAATCTTCAGAGATGATGTTACATACGACTTATCCCGTAATTTTATTTTAAATGCTCGTTGCTAGAAACCGTTTACGAAAATAGCTGTCTAACTATGATGTTTAAATTTGGATTAGAAGATCATTTGGTGATGTAATCTGTTTATTGTTTGTAAGTGAATTAAAGATGTTGATGTGCATGTTAGCACGGAATACGGTCTTTAGTTGAATTCCCTCCACGTGTCGGAGAAATCTGAAGGAAAGAGTAAAGGCATTATCTAGTATCTAGATGACGTGCCAAGACTAAAATGAGTGTTCGACTACGATATATCTGTATATACGCTATCTTATTTTTTTCCTAAGTTTATTCTGAATTTGATATCAAAGGTTTCGTCGCTTTTTTTCCACTTATTAATGTAGAGTTAATGTCATTAAAATTAGGTAGCGGTTAACCATTGCTTGACCACATGTACTTAGATAGATTTTTTGTTTCCGCACGTTTATTGTTCCGATATGGTTTAACAAACTTTGTAACTCTGAGAGGAGGATCTATTCATAGGCAAAGTAAGCATAGCTCTTATGACAACGGTACATAAAGAAATTTACGTTAAAGGTTATAGAGATCACACAGTGCCAGAGCATGAACTTAAACAATGCAACTTTTCACAAATTTTAATACAATAGAAAAATTGTTCGTTAGAAATCATGTCGCAACATCGTGACGACCTGTTCTACGTCGTCAGCGGGTTAGACAACTAGAACTGATAGGAATGATACAATATCATTCAGTCATTCGTTCAATAATGTACAACAAAGACGTTGTAAAGCATTGTCCCGTGATCACGTCATAACTGACATTAACTCGTGTCACATTACACGCATCGCGAATTATCTTCTGCTTTATCTATACATCTGTCACGCTAATATTATAGATAATGAAAGTGTAATTATAGCCTAAGTATCGTACCAATTATGTCTTGTGCAATGTTCAGAAATAAATGTCACGTCTTATTATTGTATGTAGGTAGGATCACGATGTGTGTCTTAGACTTGATTTATGTTTAGTGCTATTTGTAATTGTCTATTTGATGGCGGTTTACTCAAGCGTATTTATCATGCTAGCCCGAATAGTTTCGGGCCCAACAGGAGTCCTTAAATATGAGCTGACGTTGGAGTATTATCGGACTATCACGATAAATAAGCGTGAAAATCCCGTTTTTAAATAAATAGCCCCACAAACGTTATGACACAATAATTGTGTATTTTACGATCTCAAAATTCGTCAAAATTATGGAGCGCATTCCAATAATAACAATTACAACAATCTTATAATAATAACCTTTTTATGGACTATGCTAATTACATAGAGTGTAAAAAGATTTATGTAACTAACTTAAAACATCAATAAACACTCAAACTACTTGAATGTTTATTTAATTACTGACTTGAAACCACAAATTCAATAAACAAATCATTATGTACAAATCAAAGTGTAAATGCAATTATTCCGAAAGGTGTTTAGGAAAGTAAAAAGTTTAATTAAACGCATCATTTACGTAACAGTACTTTCTAAATCATTTGAGGTGATCGCAAAGAGTTCAAGAGGCGTGTTAATAATGCACAGCTTCATGTAATACGGTGATGTCATGTGTTTTACCTCTTAGCTCAAGATGTGATGGAAAGTAAAAGTGGTTGGATTGGGCAGCGGGTCCCAATAGAATAGATCATAAAAGCTTGTTACGTGTTATCCCACGCCGCAAGAAAGTGAGAGGACTAACTGATAAAATTCATGTGATCTGAGTCACATGATCGAAGTTGCAGATGATTTTATGTGATTTTAATGCCGCCCGTTTAGAAAGTTGCATCTTTTATAGCGATTAGGGATTCTTTAGTTTATATTCCTTGCGCTTTTTGTGAAGTAAGATTTTACATAACTGGTTTATTTATGCCTATTTTAGTATCTTTATTTAGATGAATCTTTAATCTTAGTTGAAGTCGTTTGCTTCTTTCATTTTCTTTTTGCTAAGTCTATGTTAACGTAGCGACACAAGATGCGTGCTGATCATAATGTGCTGTAACACTTAACATTCCTTGATATGAAATCAATTGAGTGCCGCTATTCCTTTGAGGCTTAATCCCACTGCGTCTCGTCGAATGGCTTTTTATTCTACCTCATAATCTCATAGATGTAATAACTACACTCCACTGGCTATATAACCGTTATGTAATTGTTAGTATTTTGGGGGAAATAATGGGAATCCAACTAGGTATTCCTACTAATACGCGAATGTTTGTATGTATGGATGTTTGTTCCTCTTTCACGCAAAAACCTCAAAACGGATTTAGACGAAACGGTACACAGATACCCTGATTTTATGTTTGGATTTTTTTTTTGCGGGCGCCCAAGCAGACAACAACTACTAAAATACATATCGTGTGATAAAAAATTTCATAAGCAAGTTTACAGAGATAAAGATTCAGACACTTAAACTAACAAACAAGAAATATATTTCAACTCATGTTGCTTCTAATTGCAACCAAACAATTTGTCATGATAGATATCGCGTTGACATGCTTTTAACATAATTTCTCTAGTCGGTAGTTAGTCAATAATTACACAGCATAAAGAGGAGCAGTGTTAACTAGACGCGTCTACCTAGTTCCCGACAGCTTTGGAAAGCGGCAATCTGTCGGCTTACTTCGCCCGTATTCCATTATAGATATTGTATCGACTGTGAGTTGAGCATGATAAACCTGCAAAACACCTCAACGAGTAATTGATTATAGATTTATCATCAATCAGATATTTCTAACAGCTGGAAAGTTCATTAACATTATCAATTTGTTATTAATTTATGTTTAGATACGGTTTTACATTAAATATTTAGCTTAATACGTTACTTTGTATGTAATAATGTAAATAATATAATACCATCCTATATATGACCCACTGCTGGGCACAGACCTCTTTCCGTATTTATCACCACGCTAGCTCATTGTGGAATTGGGACTCCATATTTGGATATCAAGTTTCCCAAAGAAGATTTCCTTCACCGTTTGTCCGTAATGTTTTAGAATATTAAGAAACTGCAATATCTTTGAAGAGTCACATTGATACTGTGCCTGCGTTGGGATTGATTGCACCTCGTGCACCTAAACCGCAACACTAAAATTGACGTAATATTAACGATACATTATAATTTTAAGTGTTAAATTGTGCAGAGATTTAAATTTAGTTCATAGAAAGTAAAACTTTAAACTTAGCTTGGAAAGTCCATCTTCAGTCCGCCATTAGACGATGAGACCTGAATTAATATCTCTGACAGCACTCAAGCTAAAGAGAATTTAATAAAATGGAGAGCTGAAAGCTTACGGTGAGATGTTATCCTTAGAAGCAAAATAAAGTACAGCTTGACGCAAAAAGTATTGTGCATTAAACGTCACAATGAATTACAATTCATGAACGTGTTACCGTGATTTGACTGAACCCAGTTAAAATGATATGTAGTGTACAATATTCTTGCTTTATTGTGCACTAGCTGTTGTCCGCTGGCTTACCGTCTACGAAACGAAAATGATCCGACGAGAACATAAAATCGGGATAAAAACTAAACTTTTCTACTGTTCTAATTATCCATACATATCAACTTTAGAGTTTATAATATAAGTAGGATAACATTCTAACAAAAGTTTAGGGTTTCTATTTCCAACAATTAAGTCTATACTCAAACTATTTAACAGCACTAGGTTGTTTGCTGCGTTCATCGCTACAAGTTAAGACTGACTTCATAATGATTGGAAGTAACCCCGTGGGTGTTCAGTAAAATAATTAGACTGCAAATGCCCAGTGTCTGCTGTCAAATTATAGCTTCACGAACTCTAATCGCCCACGCGATTCACGCTCAAGCAATAAGTATTTCAGTAGCCTATGCTAACTAGTCGGACGACTCTGAAAAATACACTTTAATAATATATCCTGGGACAAGTCACACACGGCTATCTGATCCCGAGCTAAGCGAGCTTGTGTGATGGTAACCAGACAACTGATAAAATTACTTAAATATTTCTTAATACATACATATTATAGATAAATTACACCCAGACACCAGAACAAATGATCATGCTCATCACACAACATTTGTCCTGGGCGGGAATCAAACCAGGGTCACTAACCTCTAGACCAACAAGTCCGTCAAAATAAATAATTTAAATAAGTATGAAATTGCAACATGAAAGCTGTCATTGGTAGCAATCTGACCCATGCTAAGTAAATTATGACAGTTGTAAATCTTTACCCAGATGGATTATTATCTTTGGTCGTCCGCAATTGGCAAGCAAGCTTTATGGCCGAAGGAAGAAATGAGAACCCATGCAATGGCCGCGATCTGTCAAAGCATACTAAACTACTGATGGATTTAAATGGCCCATAACTCAACCGTTACCGACTGTTATTTCTTCGAGTCATTTAAATATTTTAACGCCTAGTTCATAGTCTATTTCCTATTCCATGTTAAAATGGTGATCTCCTTAACTTTTGTAATAAAAACTTTGTTCTCATTCGTATTGTTTTAATTTCGAATGCTAAGCTGGCACAGTAACATAATTACTTTACGTTAATTCTGTCAACTGTTTTATATAATCATAATGCTTGCAATTTTACAAATATGCTTGTTTAAAACTAAAAGGATCATTTGTTAACGACTAATTAGCACATTTAGATATCAATTTTGCATCTTTCCTTACTTCTTGGGTCAGTTTAATAACCTTTTTTAAGTGAACGGAATTAATAACCGAATAAAATTATAATAAACATTATGTTCTTAATTGCTAATGTACCGTTATATAGCGCTTAAGAATTAATTAACGCGAGAAAATTAATTAGTAGTTAGTTGTTGTCATATTGTACAGCTCGACCGTTAAATATTTATTTGCATGAACTTATAAATAATAAAAAAAGTTTTTTAGAAAACGAAGAAGAAATCTTTTCGCACCTCAAGAATAATTGATTTTACACGTTTTCATAATTACTCATTGTTAATAATGTAACTTAAAGTCTCCACAAATAAATACTAAAATACAGTGTAAAAAGTATCTTGAACGAATTTTACTAGCAACTAGATAATCAATTTCGGTCTGTGTGCAGTTCTTACTTAGGCATTGTAACCGATAAGTGCGAAGAAATGAAAAATACGTAAATGTCACTGAGTTCAAAATTCAAATCCACATAACTGTACAGGTGAAATAAAAATTGCCAAGTTGAACAACACAATACTGACAATTTCATTACTTCATCTCGCTTCTTTATCGCTTTTTATTTTAACTACTGCTTGCAAAAGTATTTAAAATGGCATGCATTTTAATTATAATAAAAAACAAATCCCTTTTCTGTCACACTCAGGTCAATAAAATAGACATTAATAATCGTTAAACAAATGCTTGTAATTCAATTTTAATGGGAAACCTCTACTTTGTGGGCTTCCGACAACGGATGCGTGATTAATGAATGGCGATTAATTACTTCGGCCGATGTGCGCAAGCGCACGCCGAGTCGCCGACAAAGCTCCGATCGCACCACGGGAGCACAGATCTGTTGTCATCCCGGATAACTTGTGCTGCATCCTGTATAACATAACTTGGTACTTCGGGAAGGTACTGAGCTATATCATTGCCTCTGTCTTACACGTCGTGCATGTATATGTGCGTCCTGCTTCAACTGTAATGTAGTTTTTTTCAGACGTGCCAAGTTTTATTGATGTATACTATGATCGAGTGCGTCTCATTCCGAAGGTGTTATAAACAAGCAGTCGTCCTGAATTTGTTCGTATAAATTATTAACATTTAATTAGTTTTATTAAACCTTATTGGACTGTTTTAACTTTGTGAGTTTATTTTTATACTTACCTCATTAAGTATTATAAAATAACTATGTTGATTATTAATTTCGTGCCACTTTCGCAAATTCTCCACCATTTACTGTAAAAATAAATGCGGAATTATAAGCATAGTATTACAACCTAATTAATAAATAGAAGCGGTATAATAAACTACGATACTAAATTGATTTTGTATGTTTTAAGTCTGATTTGATGTAAATGGCTTCCGTACATCAACACAAATAAATAATTTCTAGGTGTCAAAATATAATGAAAAATAATGTTTTTTAGGCAGATACTACTAACACGATATCTGTATAAATCAGTTTGTTTTCCGCTATTTTTTTGTTAAAGATATATGCGTTTCCTAACTAAGGAAGCCTACTTTTCTGAAAAGCTGGCTCAGGAACAGCCTGGCGCAGAAGAGTGAGAAGAGCCGATCAGAAATAATCCGAAAATTTTAGGACAAGGAAAGAAGATATAGATTGCCTGATATAAAAAACATTGATAAAAATGGGATATTTTGACGGAATCCCATAAAACAGGAATGAAAAGACGCAAGCAGAACTGTAGGTCTCGCTTGCGAAGTAATAAAAGGAAATAATTTATGAGTTTCTGTCGAGTATGTAATATACTGTCGAAACTCATATTGGGTGCATGAGTACATTAATCTCTTGGCTCTAGCAGCTTAATGATAAGATATGATGTGGAGGTCGTTTGGGTTATGATCATACTCCTGTAGTCTGTAAAATAATAAACGTATCTATGTATAGATTGAAACTTTATGGAAAATTGTGGGAAACCTTATGGAGAGGGAGAGCCAGAATAATTTTGAAACCCCTAGCGATATAAGAATTAATATCCTTAATGCGGGTTTCGTTTTTAATATTTATTTTTCTATCGACCTTGTAAAGATAATTTATTCTGTGTCAATGCCCTCCTAGAAGTTCTATTTTTACAAGCCTTAACTAATGATTAAAGCATCGCTATCGGAATGGCTATAGTACGAAGTCGACATTTCTTTCAGCATAAGTCACGTTGTTTTGTTAGTTGCCACAAGGGAAATTTTTTTATTCTGTTTTGACACTCTTCTGTGACTAGCCACGTGACTTTTACTTGACATTTCGGTACATTAAAAGTCGATTTTAATTGCGGAGTAATGAAACCTGTCTTGCATAAACATCTTCTATAATAATAGTCAGTTTTACCTTCTCGTTAAGTTGTTATAGTTTCATTTTAATTGATGCGCATTGCAGCGTAAATAACTAAGAGCGGTATGTTTCACTCAATCAATATATAATTGATGACTAAGAAAATGAATTTCTTTTTATTTAAGTGTCTTTGCGTGTGCTGTTTGTGGTGTACTTAAAGAGGTATCGTATTAAGACTTCACATGATAGTTTTGTTGGGTTCAAGAAGTTTTTAAAACAGACATTTGAAAGATTTTTAATCCACTTAGTGCCATATTTGATTGCAACTTTACTATTCCCGATTTCCACTAAAACGAATTTGTGTAGTAAAAATAATAATTAACTGGTTAATTTAATTTAAACCAGGCTTTTATTGGTAATCAAGAGGAATTAATTGGTCTTTAAATTGCGACTGGACATTAAATGAAAATCGATACTATAATTTAGTTTTATCGAGGATCTCCTCGTTGTAGTGTTTCCCGTTTATTGTGATTAGTTAATCAGATACTTCACAAATTTTATTATGTCGTAATAATTGTACTATCCCACTTAGAAAAATAACATGCCTGTAGTTAAAATAGAACTTGTTGACAACTTAATAAACTTCTTAAAAAAAAAATTAGCGGCTTCGTTGCAGATTTGAAATCTAGGTTCTATGTCACGCCTGCACGTGTTGATTGATTATTTAGACAGATAATCGTAGACCTTCTAGAATGTGATCTGTTCAAAGAAAGGAAGCATTGATAGAGGATGTGTGTTAACAAAATAAGTAAACTCAAGACAACTCTATCAAAAATCCAAAAATATGGTGCAAGTAACAGTTAAAACAATGGTTGCAACATTGTAGTTTTTAATAGGCAAAACTACTCAAACATTGCAACTGCATTAAATTCACATAGATAAAGGTTAGCCAACTTCAATTGTTAGTTTCAACTCGTAACGCAAAAAGGTGGTTGAAAAAAGTTTTCGAAATTTTATTATTATTTTATATTGCTTTAAAATGAATAATTACTTGTCATTTTTTCATTTATCCAGTTCTCTCTTGGTGCAATGCTCATACCATATTTAAAAAAGAGAACTTAGAATTGGACTGTGGAGGCGAGACAACACTATACACTACACGTAGCGGTGTCTCATACTTTAAGGTGATTAGTATCCAGCGCGCAGTACCCTCATAAATTCCATTGTCAATAAACTTCCTCGTCTGCTAGTTTTCCTTTGCCTCGTTTCGTACCCATTCATTCAAATTTACTTTAAGACCTTTCTATTTTATGGTTGTGACGTCCACTCGTCACGAGGGTAAGTATTAGATCACGGATAAGGTATAATAAAACAATCTAGTTATGTTCCGTAATCGTCGCGCTGCACGTCCGCTCGGTTCGGCCGGTTGTTTCCTTCTACCCCCACCTCGCGCCGTGCGCGCACGACTATATCATTTATTTATACATATGTAGTTATACATTAATCATCACACCTTTCCCTTTTTAACAGATTCACTGGGTACATTTACAAAAAATATTACAACAAAAAATCACATATCAGAATTACACAAAAATCAACAAATTTAATTTATAATTACGATAATTCGATAATATATTTATAATTCGCTATCAACACTACTATTATTAATTTCAACCGAATCCGCATTCATATTCTCACATACTCTCCATTCACCTTCAGTCCTTTTTAAATGTATTATGTTCCTTCTCAATTCTTGCCCCGTTTCATCGTTCCTTAAATTATATTCTGGTCCGCTACTGTTTATGACAGTGTGCGTTGTTGGATTAAAGTTTGTAGAAAGTTTGTTTTCTTTCACCATATTCTTGACATATACCTTTTCTCCAATTCCTATATCCATATCTCCTGCTTTCCTTTTCCTATCCTCATATTCCTTTCCCTTTTCTTTCATTATTTTGTCTTTGTCATTTGTTTCGGATATCGACGGTTTTTCTAAATCTGAAAGGGAAGGTATTTTATCCCTAAACTGTCTACCAAAAAATAACTCGGATGGAGTTTTTCCAGTGGTTGAATGAGGAGTGCTATTATACATTGTTAGATACAATAATAAGTCATCATACCAATTAGACTTCTCGCTTTGGCTGATTCTTAGACGTTTAAGAATGTCGCGGTTCTGTCGTTCGACTTCCCCGTTTTGTTGAGGGGAGTAGGGTGTAGTGTAAAAAATGTGTATTCCTAAGTTTCGACAAAAGGATTGGAAATCTTCACTAACAAACTGTCTGCCATTATCTGCAGTAATGGTGAGGGGAGCACCTAACCTAGAGAATATTTCTTTTAAATTTTTTATTGTTTCGACAGATGTAATTGTTTTCATTACTTTTATTTCTTTGTATCTGCTATAGTAGTCTACTATAACAAAAAGGTGATGACCGCTAGGCAAAGGACCTAGGAAATCAATTGCTACGTCAACCCAAGGCTTTGATGGCAGCTCACGACGTTTCATTGGCAGTGGAGGATTCGGTGCAGAAACAAGGGTGCAACCCTTGCAACTTTTAACCATTTTTTCAGCATCACTGTCAATTTTAGGCCACCACACCTTGGTCCGTAAGCGCGCTTTCATAGCGCCGATACCAGGATGTCCCTCGTGGGCTGCCGCCAATACTTGGTGACGCAAATTAAGAGGTATAACAATCTTAGTCCCTCTTAATAAAAGGCCTTCATGCGTCCAAAGTTCGGTTTGGAATATCCTATAAATATTTATCACTGGATCCCAGTTATTCGATGATAAAGCTTCTTTAACTAGTTTAATCTCATTATCCTGAAGGGAAGCTTCTGTCATAATATCCATCCCTATGGCACAGGGTCTGGCAAGTTGAACAATTTGATTAATGTGGTGTTCATCTTCAAACGGTTGGGGGTTATTTGTGGCACATAATCGGGATAAACAGTCTGCGATATTTGTTCTACCTGGCTTATACAGCACCCTGAAATTATACGATTGGAGGCGTAGTACCCAACGTTCTATTCGGGCACAAGGTTTTGAACGACTGCCAAATATAACCTCCAACGGCTTGTGATCAGTCACCAAATCAAATGACTCTTTGCCGAATAGGTATATCTTAAAATGTTCGACCGCCCAGACCAGTGCAAGTGCTTCTTTTTCAGTCTGACAATATCGTTTTTCTACATCGGTTAGACTTTTATTACCATAAGCAATCACTCGAGGTCCGTTATTGTCAGATTGAATGAGCACTGCACCTAGGCCTACCGGACTAGCATCAGCCATTACCGTCGTTTTATCATTTGGATCATAATATCCGAGTGTGTGGATATTACTCAAAGATTCTTTGAGCGATTTAAATGATTGGCTTTGTTCAGGACCCCAATGTGAGCCGATTGCCGCTTTTTTACCCAATTTAAGGGTTAATAGTCTCCTAAGGGGTTCTGATTTAGTAGCCATATTGGGAATCCACTTATTTACATAATTGATGAGCCCTAAGAAACTTTGCACTTCTTCAATTGAAGACGGTTCTCTAAAGTTTTCTACAACTTTTACATAACTAGCTAAAGGCTTAATACCATCAACAGACAATTCATGACCGAGGAACTTTATACTCTTGACATTAAAAACGCATTTGTTTTGATTTAAGAGAATATTATTTTCCTTGAATAAAACTAACACTTTATTCAATCTAGCATCGTGTTCGGAATTGCTTTCCCCATACACTACAATATCATCAATGAAATTTACAACACCATCACATGGTAAAAGAATCCTTTCAAGAATTTTTTGAAAGTGTTCCGGAGCACATGAGATGCCAAACATCAGTCTTTTATAACGATACAGACCTTTTCCAGTAATAAATGTTGTAATGTCTCTAGAGTCTTCACTAATTTCGACTTGATGAAACGCGTCTTTAATGTCAAGCTTGGAAAATACCCTAGCTTTTTTAAATTTAGGAAGTAACTGGTCCATGGTAGGCAAAGGGTGATTTTCTCGTACTATAGCCATGTTGGCACAACGCATATCTACACATACCCTCACATCACCATCTGGCTTAAGAACTGGCACTATCGGCGAAACCCACCCGGATGGAAATTTTACTGGTTCAATAATGTCTAATTTAACAAGTTCGTCAATTTTATCATTGATTTTCTCTTCCAACGGAATAGGTACTCGCCGACAAGGTTGAGCTACCGGTTTTACAGTTTTATCAATGGATATGTGAAGTTGTATATTTTTTATTTTAGGAAAACTGTTGTCACTCACCTGGTAAACCCCTAACCCTAGTTTAAGAACCTTAAGAGACATGGCAGTATCTTTTCCCAAGAGATCTCGTGTGCCACCTTTTACGACATAAAAGGTACCCGATTGTACTTGGTCTCCTATTTGGATATCAGTATCGAATGATCCGATAACTGTCAGAGGTTTATCGCTGCCGTATGCGAGGAATGTCTTGTCCGGTTTACAAATTTGATTCCTAGCTTCGACCCTGCACGTTTTTAAATAATTCCAAGTCTTGTCACTTAAAATATTACATTTACTACCCGAGTCAATTATCATATCTATTGGGACACCTCCGACATTACACTTCATCGTAGCGTCGGCATCTATGTGAAATATATAATTGACCCCGGTTTTAGCTTGAGATTCTTCATCCTGATTGTTCCCATATCTATTCTGATCATTGTTGGATCTCCTCGCTCTTTTATGTGGGTGTCGATTTGTGGCCGTCAAAATAGAACTTTTCCTTTTGCTCGCCCGAGTTCGACATTTGCTCCTAAAGTGGCCAACAAATCCACATTTTAAGCATTGTTTGTCCTTCGCTGGACAAACATTACTGTCTCCAGTATGTTGTATACTACCACAACGCGAACATCCTAAAATCTCAGAATCATTTTTTTTCACATCCATTTTGTTTATAATAGATGTTTGACTGGCCTGACCATAGTCACTGAGCTGTCTTTCGACTGCTTCAATGGCATTTGCCTGAGCTATAATTTTTTCGAGGGTAGCATCATCGCCTAATGTAAGTATTTTCTTTCTTAAGTCTTTGGAACTACATTTTTCTACGATTTGATCAATAATATTATCCTCTTGATTAACAAATTTGCATTTACTACCCTGGTTACGTAGCCGCACCAGAAACTTCTCAAATTTCTCACTCGGTTCCTGTTTTAATAATCTAAATAAATGCCGCTCGTAGATTTTACTTTGCTTTGGTGAGAAATATTCATCGAGTTTTTTTATAGCAATCTCGTATTCATCACCACCGTGCTCGGCTTCCTGCTCGTCCGGTAAGTTATGGTATATCTCTTGTAACGTCAACCCTCCTAAGTGTAGAAGGTTAGCCTTCCGCTTTTTTGGATCGCTAACATCCGTAGCTGTTAGAAAAATTTCTAACCCACGCTTCCACTTTTCCCACCGCAAACCCACAGATGCAGGTTCACCTTCGCAATCAAATGTTTCAAGCGGTGGTATTTGGGACATTTTTGGGCAACCTGTGACAATAGCACATCGTTAGTACCAACCAACATTTGTCAGTTTACTACTCTGTGCACAACTTAAATAACATAGTCATTGACATATATGCTTAGAAATAGTATATTATTAGTACCAACCGATGTTATCGGTTTACTACTCTGTGTACACCGCAAATTATTAAATAGTACCAACTAGCATTGCTAGTTTACTACTTGCATAAGTACAACTAAATTATTTATTTATTAGTACCAATTGACAGTGTCAATCTACTACTCCGTCCAAGTAATGCACTCTGTTTATTACCAGCCAAATATAAATTTAGCTTAATACTAATAGCTGATATTCACTAAAAGTGTCGCTAAATATCATGTTACATTGTTGTGAATTGCTTAGCACCAGCCTTTCATCGCTTGCTATTGGAATAAAGAGGGTGGGAGTAATTAATCATAACAGTTTTTGTATAGATCAGATAAGTAAGTGCCCACGTACTATTCGTTGACATTAAAATTAATGTACCCATATGCGGGAAGAAATGTATAATCCTGATAAGACTCTTAAAACATTTTGGATTTAGGTAAATTTTATAGACACGTGAATGTTCGTAAATATTTATACCATGTCCTTGAAAATTGATCAAATTTCATCAAGTTAAAAGATAAGAATTTATAATATAGTTTTATTACAATGATGAACTCGAATGCACACTATACACATAAAAGTAAAACACACAAATAGGTTAGGCACTGACTTATTAGCTCTGTTCCTCCCCTTCTCCTTTTCCCTTATTATGTATATATTATGGAACTTACCCGTAGACTCGTCGCCACTTGTGACGTCCACTCGTCACGAGGGTAAGTATTAGATCACGGATAAGGTATAATAAAACAATCTAGTTATGTTCCGTAATCGTCGCGCTGCACGTCCGCTCGGTTCGGCCGGTTGTTTCCTTCTACCCCCACCTCGCGCCGTGCGCGCACGACTATATCATTTATTTATACATATGTAGTTATACATTAATCATCACAATGGTATTCCAATAAATAGTATCCAAGCTGCCCACATAGACCTTCAGAGCTAGTATATGATACCTGCAACCCTACTAATATTATAAACGCGAAAGTTTGTATGTATGGATGTTTGTTCTTCTTTCACGCAAAAACCACTGAACAGATTTAGATGAAACTTGATACACAGATAGTTTATAAGCAGGATTAACATATTTAGTCCAAATTTAATGTTCCCCTGGGATTATTACCAATAACAGAATAACAGCTACTAATATTATAAGCAAGGATAGTATGATTACTATGCTCCATATTAGGCAAGTCGACAAACTTTACCGTTCACTTCATGCCTAACTGATAAGTTAACGTTACTTAGTAACTGCCTGGCTAACTACAGTCATTACCGAATTAACTGCGGGCTTAACGACTAAGGAGTTAACGAAGTAACATAACTACTGGCTTTAGCAGTTCTATCCTTTAGAAGTATGTGTTGCTAAGCACAATGTGTTATGGCACAGACGTGAGGTATGAATGCTGTTATTTATTCTTATGACGTGTATACGGTAAGTCTTTACGAAATTACTACTGAAGGTACAGAAATATGGATATACACAAATATAAACAACATAACATATTCTCTTTACATGACATCAAATAGCAAAAAGTTTTTTTTTTGTTCAAAGAAAATTTTTAAAAGTCTTTTTTCTATGTTAGTTCCTGTTGCTTATGTTCCTTTATTAAACTACTCCCACGGTAAGAAATTTAATGTTTGTGTCACGTGTGGTTTCATTAAAGTTATATGAAAAAACACACCCAAACTCAGGTCAGGCGTCGCGCACCGTGTCTTTACCGCAGAGATGACATACCTATACCATTCTGTTTTTCGTGCAATCAGAAAATTATACCATTCGGCCCTAGGAGTAATCAGAAAAAAAAGAATTAAAAAAATGCCCCTGTAGGAAATGTTTTCCTTCTTCTTTTGTTGCAAAAAGAACTCTAATAATAGTAAAAAAAAGTTTGTTTTCCATCGAATGTACGGACGTAGTTTATTATTAATGGCTGTAGTTGGTTCAGTATTACAGGAAAACCGCTTGACCTAGATTCAGCTCGAGTCTTAAAGCTCTTGGCCATTGTACCGACGGGAAATTAAACGCATAAGAAAATGACACTGTTTTTTTTTCATAATAATTAAATTATTTATAGCTTAGCATAAACATAGTTTCAATATTAAGGAAATACAAGACAGTTAATCAGACGCTTAGCCCTAATAGGTGTGCGATTTTATGTTTAATTTAAATAAATGTTAAATTAAATATTTCATTGATCTAAAACACCCGATGTCACTAGCAAGAATAAAATTGTAATAAATCAAACGTTTTTTGAAAAATTCAAATTTAAATTTGTTGTTCTTTTCTTGTTACTGGCCAGTTCAAATATGAAATTAAATAAATCGATAAATCCTTTTAGTCGAGAGTATTTTAGATATACAAACTCCTTGGTCGATTACTTGGTATGTTTCCAAGCTTTGCTTACATGGTTATCTAACATGACTCTTAATAATGTTTACAACGGCGAAGGAATATCGTAGGAAGCATTCCTACCACAAATAAATTATAGAGCCATGGGCTACACATTACTTGTGTTGTTAAAATATAAATTTGTTCGCTGTATGTTTACGTATAACCGTGACCATGTAAATAAGATCTACGTTTCATTACAACAGAAAACGGCTCACGGTATTCATTAACAAAAAAATACTTCGAGTGGTTTTAATATTAATTAGAAGTTTCCCTGCGTCTTGTAGGGCATTATAATAATTCTATTAACTAGAAATCTAGTGCAAACCATTACACGACATTCTAAAAATAACGTTTTAATAAACACAAATCATTTCTACCGATACTATCAAGCATAGTTACGACGTCGTTAATAATAAACTTTGTGAGATAACTCCGAACACGGCGGTAGAAAGCTCTCGTATAGATTATCAAAGTATTTAAATCCTTACTTAATAATAAAGTGAGGTTGCTGAGTGGTAAACGCTACCGTTCGACATAATTCATAGACTATAGAATATGATATGGCTAGAAAATTACCATAATTAACCTGCCTCCTCGCAATGTAAGACTATTGCAGAACAAGCGAGATAGCGCTCTATATTTTGTAGAGCGGCATCTCTTTACAACAGCAAGTCTTGCTTTAATATGTAGTGAGAGTTGAATAGTAGGGGGAAAGATAGAACAGTTACAGACGTCGTATGTGTGTTCCATATGTGCAGAATTTAATTTTATGCCTGTGTCTACTAAGTACCGTGATTTGCTTAGTAGTTCGATGACCTTTAATTATGCGTACGTTTGAGGTTACGGGTTTAAATCCGAAACATGTCACTGTTGAAAAAAGTTTCCTTAATTTTTCTTTATTTACTCTAACAATCCGAGACTAATTGGGATATGCTTTTTAAATCTATTAACAATTTTGTATACAATGTCAATTGCCAGTTATTGTTATTATTAGTACGAGAGTTAGTTACAAAGCCTCTTACCCTCTTTGGGCGATGATACACCTACTTTCAACGCTTTTTAGGCAACTGGCCCAGATACGGAACTGTTGACTGACCTATTTTTTATCGCGATAGCATGAATAACTCTCATCAAAATTTTGCCGACGAAACACTGGCCGGTTTTGAAACAAATATGCATTTTAATTAAGAACTCTACGAAACAAAAACAGTATTCTGCGAAGGAGTTTTTATGTTAGCCTATCTACCTATTTCGGTGTATATTTTATGGCAAATGAGTATTAAAGTAGTATATACTAGTAAGTACTTGAGCAGTGTGTACATGTGTTTCGATTTCAATAGAAATAAACTCATTGTGTGTATGGGAAACACATCCGAGATTACAAGAACACAGTAAAAATGACAATTCGATCGACAACTTTTTATAGCTATTTGTTCGAAGTCAAATTGTTCGTAAATGTGAGATAAAATGTCTCTATAAATTAAAGAATATGAGAGAAAACATCAACATTCTATGAAAGGCATTTTACTTCCTTCTTTTCATTAAAAAACTTGAATCAGTTGTAAAATAAATAAGTAGTGTATGGTGCCGGCATTTCCTGTTTCTCATAAGAAATGCTTTTACAGTTTTAAATATATTTGTTCAGGGCGCCTGGTACCACGACATTAAGCAATATTATTGACGATGCGTGCGAAACTGTGGCAGCGCTCTACACGGTGTAGAGCGGCATCTCTTTTCCACTGCATCATTAATCTTGCTTTAAAGGTGGTAGTAGGTCCACAGGTAAATACAATCAAGTGAGTGAAATTAAGAGTCGCTCAGATAGTAGTCGTGACAGTAAAGTGCTGTGAACAGTCGGTCTCGCGCTGTTGCAGCCGCCGGTCGCCACTTCACGATTTCTCGTGATGTCCACGTTAACGCTACTTACTCTCATGCACCTCGTTAGCCACCATTTACGTACGATAAAACGATTATTACGGCCGTTAGGAGAATCTTTAACCTTATAGTCCGCTTTTACCATTTATAGACTAGAAAACGATGAAAAGTACTTTTATATGAGTGCTCTATGTTCCAGATATAGAGATCATACGCATTTCAAAGACGAGTAAAAGGAAGATTGGGTGTTTAGATAACAATTGTATACAAATAGGGAATATTCTTACGCCGCTTTGGGAACGAATTGTGAAATGCTTTTCTAATATTGACTGACTCACATCGACTCTTTTGTCGATTGTTGATCGTTGAACAGTATGACATAAAAGTCATAATACCGTCTGCTATAAACCTCTTTTGAAGACTTGAATGGAGCTGGGCATGACGCTAATTGTGATATAATTAAGGGCGTCGTAAAACCTCTCATGAAAGCATGACACAACAGTTCGATCACACAAACAAGAGATGTAACAAAGAAATATGAAAATAGGCTTCACTTGTTTTATATAACGGTTTCAAATGAAGGTACCTTAGAGAATAAACGTAATCATATTAAAATAACCTAATTTTAAAGCCTAAAGGGTTCGGAGAAAAATATATTTATAAATTAGAGTGCAATCTAATAGAATATCTATTCTTACGCTTTCGAAGACTTATTCGAAGATTTTTTTAAATTAAAACATTAGTAACTTTGTACATACCTACGAATGTTATGACTTACTATTGTGTGTATAAAATATAAAATCAACAATGTATCTTGCGGTCTAGCTCTACATTTGAAAGGCCAATCACTGACAATACTTTACTATATAATGGTATGATATCAGAAAGCGCATCTCAGCATGGAAAGCGCTTCAACCCGTTAGTGCAGTGGCTGCACCCAGCTTTCCAATCGCCTCCAGCCAGACCTAACACCTGCCACGCATTTATCTGAGCTTTCTATATCCACGCCTACTTTATGGACCCTAATCTCTGCACACTTGTGCTAAATGTGCTCTTGAATGAGGTACATAGGGTTTAACAAGAATACGGCTCGGATTAGTGAATGCAGTCGGCCTTAGCGACATGCTAATTTGTTGGATTTAGTGCTTTTAGTCTAATATTCATATCACCATGCCATATTCATAATGAAATTTTTGGGTGAATTGTAGACTTCATTTTTGTGCATCAGTAATGGTAGAATGTAAATAAGTCATATCATATCATATTTCCTTCTGACGTTTAATATAAAATCTATACAGATTTTTTTAATGATATAAATTTACCTTATTCAAACAGAGTTTTGATTGCATTCAGCCAAGTTAACTGTAAAGAGAATCAAAAATTACTGCCTTAGCAAGTACGTGTTAAGTGCTTAAAATTTCGTTTATATTTAATGTCATTATACAGTGACCTATAAAAGTTCCGTGGAGTATTCTCAAGGAGAAAATTGATCGTCGTGATTGGGTGTCATTATTACGGTAAAAAAGATCTCAACTTGTGAGAAAAAGTCGTGTCATTTTTGTTGACAAAAATTACTTACTTTAAAGTAGGGAAAGAGGTTGTTTATTGGGTAAGATCTTTAAGTACTTATAATTAATGGAAAAGGTTTAAATAGCGACCAGTATTGGTTACTAGAAAAGTGAATCTAAGGCTAAGGTCATACTATGATAGAACTGCTGAGATTTTTAGCCTTATTCCGGGTCTCCAGAAAATACATATACATGTATAAGTCGTGGTAACGGTTTTACTTGCCTTAAATTCGAAGGCGTTATAAACTTTTTTAGACAAGTCAAAGAAAAAGTCGCGGCGTTTTAAGCGCGGTGAAGCATTAGCGTTAATTTAAAAGCTTGTAAGTCAACATAGCTTAAGGTTCATTTTAAACGACTATTGACATTCGTAAGTCTACTAAATACCAAAGTAAGTCGAGATCTAAAGCGCAGGCAATTAACGATAGGTAATCTGAGGTATTGATGATGATAGGCGATACCAGTGGATGCACTCATGCGCAGAGATGTTGACTTTATTTATAGAATGCTTTAATTAGGGTTCATTAGACCGCAATACTTATACGTACTGAGATTTTTTGCTAATAAAGCTAGACTTATATATGACTGACTTCATGATAGAAAAGTTTTATCTTAAGAAGGATGGAATCTATAAGAAAGAGGGGAGTCTGTGTGTTATTTCTTGAAATATTTGTTTGTAGATACCTAAATACAATAATATTTATGTATATATGAGTTAATAAAGAAAGGAAGGAAGTCGGTGTGGTTGATATATAGTTATATTTTTTCTGAAACCACTTATTAATTACATATATTGTATTTTACTTAATGTATTGAAAGTGGAAGTGCATTATATACGTTATTTTCATCGACAACGCGGCATCAACCACTAACACGATAGTACAATGATTGATCGCCGAGTTCAGTTGTTTTTTATAGCTTTGGCTCACGGCTCCGCCTACGATAATATAAAGGATGTTCTTACATTAACCGGGGAAATAATCTAACCCGTATCGTAATTTGGAATTTTCCGATGCGTATTTTATTTATTAAATATTCACGATTAGAACCCCATTTGTATTCAAAACTAGTGGAGATATTCCAATATATACGCGTAAGTAAACCTTTACTAAATAAATAATTTACCAAAGTGATCTAAATCGCGGGAGCAAAACGAACAGTCATTTTTACATTCCAATTATATGTAATATTGGATTAAATAAATTGACATTAGGAAACAGAGAATATATTAATACCGAAAATTGGATATATCTTAGTCTCCTAAGAGAACAATCTCTCATCACGATAGTTGTCAAGGTGTTTACGAGTTAGCTTGATTCTTACATTGTCAGTTCTAACAACAAGTTTGTGTATCAAAGAAAGGAGAATGCATATGCAGTGAACGGCCTCGGCAACCTGACTATAGCATGATTTTCGTGACTGCCTTTACCTAGTTACTTAAAAGAACAAAACTGGATCAGGGTAGGAATATAATTCACCTATATATAATTAAATAATAACGAAGTATCATATTGTTGGCGTATATACGACAATACTACCTTAAATTAACATGATAATATAAATAACAATACATCTCTCTGTAATAAATACTGCATAAATGAATAATAAACGCGTAACCATATTAAATTGAGTTATAAACCATTATTATTCATATAAATTATGTAAAACACATGCATGGGCCTTTTATGATTTAAGTAATACCTACATATGATGCAATAAACTAGATCGATGGTTAAATTATGTAGCTGATGTGTTTATGTGATTAGCGTCTCATGCGAGATCGATGTGTCGACCGAGAAAGTTATTTATAGGTATAATAATAACGTGATACATATGTAATGAGGCATTACTCATAGCATTCACATCTGCAGTCTGATTTCGATAGCAGTCATAACATTGACTGACAGAAAAGGAGAGTTATCAGATAGTGTGGTGGTAAAACTCGAAATATAAAAGTATGTACTTCCACTTATATATGCGCGTTGGTACGTATATTATAATGCAATTACCTGAAGAAGTCCTTAATCGCGGTATTTGAGTTTGCGACTCATCGTTTCAGATTTCACGTTTTGTCTTGCTCTGATTGCATTAGTACTCGATGTTTTTTTTGGGAAAGCGACAGTTACTTTCATAGATTGGTCACGATTATTTGTGATGTACCAGATCTACTCGATTTGTATCGATAAAAATATGGATAGTTTGCTTTTTATTAAAAAGGTCTAGCTTGGCTGGCTTTCTTTATTGGTGGCATTGAGGTCTAACGCAGTTGACCACAGTGATTGAAACCAGCCTGCAATGGCCTGCTGTGGTTTGGAGAGGGATCAAACGGATCTCGTTTGCCAGCTTTCTTAGTATAAAATTATCGAGTATCGGCGGTGAAAACGATTCACTGTATCTCTAACCTAGTGATATTTGAAATTGGAAATCCGTGTCGTTTTATTTGTAAGTGCTTCATTGAAATAATAAAAAAGTATGAAAAATTTAATAAACAAAAGCTTTTGAGCCCCGTATGTTTGTAGATTTAAACATTTTATTTTATTTCGCTGGCCGCGTAACCGGAATACGGCGGTGTGATATTCATGTCGATTTTGAACGTAAATTGCGATTGGGTAGAGATAATTAAACTTGGTCGGCTTGTTTAGCAAAAAATCACAGAAATATGCATTTCGGAGCGTAGCAGGAATGTTACGGATAACAGGCGTGAAATAAACTTTCTCATATTTGAGAATGGTACAGTTATAGATTAAGATTAAATGTTTACGCTGTGAACTATCATAATGCTTGGAATTTTCTTGTATTGATGCGGATCTCTTTGATTTGGTGAATCTCCAGTGTTAATGACTTTTATGTACGTACCTATCTTGATTTACATTTTACTACTGTCTTTTGTTCCTTCTAAAACTCATACCAAAATACTGATGGCAGAATTAAGAAGTCGTGGCTGTAAAAGAGATTATTTTATTAAACCAAACACGTCTCTCACATATAAAACTTTCCACCTTTCTGATGTTATTTTTTATTTAACATTAATTAAAATGTTTGTAGTTTAGTTGTAGTTTTTGGCTGAAATCTCAATGTTTTTATTCACCCGTAATAAAAGGCTTGTTGTTTAACAATTATTACGCGGTTCTAAAACAGACCAATAGCATATCAGGTCAATACAAACAAGGTTAGTTCATCTTGCATAGCGTGACTGCAAGTGGACTGTGTCCAGTTGGGTCCAGTGTGTAATGCGCTAGGTTGATCCTCCCATCTTAATTACATATGGCGGGCAGCAAGGCGCTCGTTACCTAGCAACGAGATGACAGATATAGATATTCATAAAGTATGCTTTATTTTTTTATCTGTCACTATGCAGATCAAAAATATTTTTGTTTTTTGCCTCAGCAATGAGATTCGATCATAGTTTAATCCCAACTTATAGAAGAAATGAACATGATGCTTTAACTACTTTATAAAAGTTAAGTACTAATATCAACTAATTGTATTCAAGAGTCTTTTAAACCCTATAGTGATTGATAATCGCTGCAAATATGAACCTACTATTGGTGATGATAATAATTCCAGGGCTCCTTTCATCTCTGTGCCTACCAGAACTCAGATGTACCAGATAAATATAAGATGGAAAGGATAATTTATAACCCAATCGTGAACAGAACGACCTATATCGAAAGTAGCATCACGTTTCTGTATTACCTTTGATTGAAAGCTTAAAAGCATTCACTGTAATTAATAGCTATACTTCGACTATTTACCAAGGCTGAGATTTTCTGGGTACATTTACGTTTGAGAAGGAGAGGCGTAACAGGGCCATTCGTCTCGTGTCCCAGGCTGCGTGTGCGCACGTGCCGATGTCGCTCTGACTTACTGCGCACGCGATCGCATCTAGTGTTCACACCATGCTTTAGTGGATACTTAATGTTTTATAACTTGAGTTTTATTATTTTTGTCTTCTAATAATAGAATAGAAAAGAAATATTTTTAGTATGTTAATCTGTCTATATAGATTTCTACCGAGATTTTAATCGAAAGCTACGGGTAGTCGTCTAGTATTGGAAAGTGGATAAAATAATTACACTAACTGACCTTTGTATGTTTAAGCGTCTGTTACAGACACCAATTACTGTCAATAAGGGATTAAAATTATCATTAAAATCGCAAAATAGAAAATGAGCACAACTAAAGCAATGGCCTATAAAACTTAGATTTCTAAACCTGCATCTATAGATCAGCAAGCGGATCAATGCATCACTATAAGACTCTCATAAACATTTAATAAAACGTTTACATACGAGTGTTAATAGTTTTCTCTGTCATTATCAGACGCCTATTCAGTTGTGGAAGAGAGATGCCTCTCTATGTCACGTGATGCGCTGTCTCGCTTCCACGATAGGGTCTTTCACTTAAAAAAACTTTACACCGCCAGACAGATTTCCAATAAATATTGGATTCGTAATTTTTCCTTTATCTCGTAAACAAAAAATTGAGGAGGATACAGTGATTTAAAATCTCGTGTGACGTCACTTACCAGTACAATTTTTACTAGCAAGTGATGTTATTTGCCCTCACTACCAAACTTAAGTGATTTTTATCTTCCTTTTTTTTAATGATTCGATAAACTGAAAAGAACGTATTCAATAGTTTTTGGAAATCTGTCTGATATCTAAACAGATTTATACTATAAGATTTAGTCAAAATCCCTATTGCAGTAATCTTTGTTTACGACGTGGTAGCCTTCCTGACCTAGATAGAAGGGGACAAAGCTTTTCACAAACATTGTCTCTCTACACACGAAGCAATAATAAAATGATAGCACAATCGTTTTTCCCTTCCGCCGCTTGCCTTATGCGGTCATTTATTGCTTCTATCACGTGTACTCCGACCACTTTCTATTTTATTTCACGTCGTCCATCTACACAGACGGTTATAACTTGGTTCTAGAGAATTATGTCCTTGTATGTACGTTTGAAACGATTTTTCGAGCCTACTTTCTTGTAGCCGTTTATGGTAAATGAGATGATTTTAAAAGGGAGTTGGTTTGTTTCTTTCTTTGCTAATTGCGATAAAACTGTTGATTTAATTTGGTTGTCAATGTTAATGTAGATTTAGTAAATGATATCACACGTAGCAGTTGTCTGTATGTGAGTGCACGGAGTGTGACTAATCGATAAGTTAAGTTAATTTAAGTGTGTTGTGAAATATAATTTCATATGCACCGAGATAAAATGTGAACAAATACTTAAATCGTATTAAAAATATCAACCTAAATTCCAGAACTAATACTGGACTAAGATAAATCACATGTATAATATAATTATTAAAACTTTAATCTTCAGCTCTTCGACAGGCACTGGGAACCTATACCTCTACCTACGCCTCTTTAAGAAGATAACAGGTGTGAAAGCGAGACAGAACTACATAGTATAGAGCGGTGTCTCTTTCCCACAGATCTTTAAGAGGTCGTGTAGGCGTTGTACCATTTATACAATTAACATTACGACGGCCGTGAAATTTATTCTTAAAGACGAATGTTAAATATTGATCTCTTTTGACCATACTTTACTATAATAAACCTTAACGCTCATAACAAATGATAATAAGCTTAGTCGACGACTTGTATAGTATGCTTTTAGAGATGTTATTGTGTAAATATATCTGTCCGTTCTGAAATCTTTATGTCTCAGAAGAGTAATGTTAATGGTATTCTGCTTTTAAGCTGATTATTTAGGGCAGGTATCATCATATAATTCATCGACTATCGACAAAAAGAGAAGGAACAAGTTTAAATAAATTTTTGTCCGTAAAGTAAATATGAAAGTCTGTAAAATTCGATACAAGGAGTGAACATTGAACAACCTGAACAAAAAAAACTTTTATAGATGTTTTTTTTTCTTATTTTTCTATCGATGCAAAATTAATATCCGTGAAATAAATAATAGTAATCTGTAAAACTTGGCATAAAGTGCGTTCACGGTCTTTATAAAAAAAATAAGTGTATTTTCTTTAAAAACTTTAAATTGGATTCGGCATTAGTATAAATTGCATTTTCTTTGATGTTCATTTAATTACAAATAACCGAGTTTATGAACTTAAATTTATAGATTTATATTTAAAAACTTATAAACTATAAAAATTGAATGGCTTTTTTATGACATTACCCGATGAGAACATATAATAATGTTCTATCATTTTTAATGAATCGAATAAAATGAGTAAATAACTTTATTATTCTTTTAATAAATATAAGGCTTTCTCGTGGGGTCTAGTACTCGTTATTAGCTATAAATAGAATAAGTGACGAGTCCGCAGGATACCGTTCACGCATGACTAGGTGTGAGGTATGAGGCAGCAAAAAAATAAGACATGGTCATCGTTCTTAAGACCTCATGGTTTTATTACACCGTCCACTCTCGCATTTAAACGTAAATGGAAACGCGATGAGCTTTCAAAGTGCCAATTCGTTGCATATATTGCAATATCTTCATACATCTACATTGCAATGTTTTGTGCTTGCTCTATTTCAATAAATAAATTACAATTCTCATTTTGAAACGTTTTAGGTATTTTCAAAACTATTGTATTGCATTACGGTTATGCACATCAAATTTTAAGAAGCTTCGAAATTGAATTTCGAATTTTTGAAATTAGATCACTTTTGTGACCACAAATGCTAAAAGTATAAAGTAATGCTTGGCTATAGATACTAGAACGAACAACGTATGTGATGGAATGCATCAGATCTTTGTCTTTGAGCATAATTCCGTTAGCTTTATTATCTATGATATTTATAGAGCAAGAAAGTACATACTGGCTGTTTACAAACCTCATGGTCTCGTTAAAAACAAACCACAAAAAAAAAATAGAATGTCGTAAGTTTATAAAGATGGTGTGTGACTTACATTGTATTTGCATAACACTCAGCTTTGTATGCCTTCGTAACTTATTTGAAGAGAGAACACATTTATTTTTAATTGTACACGAGAGGCGAAAGTGAAAGGATTTTGTGATGTGCCTGTACTTGTTACTTTTACTTGTTATTTTGATTGCAACCAAGGGAAAGGGAATTAGCACGTCACTAGTGCTAATTAAGCATGAAGACACACCATGTTGTAATTATGGTAATAGTGCAAAATGTTTAATATATTGATGGGCGTTTTATTTTTTATTCCGATCCAAATAACAACGCGGATGTTTCAAATAATTTGAGTAAACTTAATTAAGGTACAGAAAAACATATATTTTTATGATTGCTGCTTTCTTTATCGTGTAGTTTATATTACAGTATAGTTAATACTACTAAACAACCTCAAAAAAAGCAGAGGATAAATATATTGTCCCTATCCTTCAATATAAGTTGCAAAATGAAGTTTAGTCGGAATATAAGGTTCTGTGAATATACATTTTCTGCATAAGCTTACAAGCGTGTAAAAGACAGTAATAGGTTTCAAGTGACATTTGCTCTGACGTATGCGTCAGCTGATCGGTTGTCAAGCATGGTCACTGGCGACTGGCTGTAGCCGACACATTACAGATGTTGGGAAAAGATCTAATTTAAACTGAGTTCCTACGTATCGACACACCCTTATTCAGAGACATTATTTACTATTCATTCAAGCTTAAATGATGCAAAGGTTTTCAAAAAAAGACACGTTAAAGTGATAATAAATACTTAATAAAATAAAAGATTTTATCCAATTAATTTCGCGCCTATTTTTGGGATGACCTGACCAGTGTCGATCCCAACCGGAGTCTTTAATAATGAGCTGACGCGGTAGCGTAGTCGCGAGTGAAATTTCTGTAAACTCTGTGTCAATAACCATTTAGTGAGTTAGGAGAGATTATCTAGCTAGACAAACAATGATGAAAACATATTTTTACTTGACTGGCCAGTTTTTCTTGTGATTAGTGACCCTGACTGCTATATCGGGCTCGATTCCCACCAGGGACAAGTGTTGTTATGATAAGCACAATTTTGGGTGTAATTTACCTATATTATGTATGTATTTAAAATATAAGTATGTAATACAAGATTTGCTTAGTTTTAGACTAGATGACGTGTTGTGATAGTTGTAGAATATTATATTACTCTTATTGTGTGTCATTAATGGGTTATAACTAATGTTGATATCCTTATTGTTTCAGAACGAGTGAGCTGGTCGCTCTTATAGCAGTGTCATGCACGTTATTCCTGTTCCTCCACACACGAGACCTGAGCACCAAGCTACGCCGCATGGAGGGCAGGCTTAACGATGACGTCACAGCCTTCAATCACCTTACAGACAGTGAGTTATATAATAGTAATTGTTTTTTTTTTCTGGAGAAGGTCAAAAATAATACCAGCCTGTTTATGTCCTACAGCTGAGCACACTCCTCTTCAAGTATATGGAAGGATAGAGAATTGATAACCCCGCTAGGTCACTTCGGTTTGGCGATTTCAAATCTTAATATTTGGAATCCAGGTATCCTTACGATTTTTTCTTTCACCGTTTGTCAGTGGTCTTAGAAAAAGTAAGAAAATACATATAACTTTAAAACAGTCACATTGAACGCAGAGCCGCACGTTGCTTATCTGATTTTCAAGCTTTCCATTTCAGTATTTCATTTCGTTTCATTTCAAACGTAACGTTAATAATTGAATACCTAATGATAACGTATAATTATGTGTTTATTATTTAATGACCGACTTCCGTCAAATCATGTCTACTACGAGAGATATAAAATCAAAACAAGTTAATTTAATAAACACCTGAGGTAATACCCACATAATATGTTACTTCAAAACATAGAAACTTAATTACACCTCACACTAACTTTCCCAATAGGTACGATTTTAATGACTCATTCCCATAAGTTTTATTGATCACCTCAAAAACATCAGTAAACAAACTTCGTGTAAACTTCGAACAATCATCTATAATTAAAGTTTAGAAAGTCGTTTTATGACGTAAATAAGTCGAAGTAAACATAAACAAATTAAGTTTCCTGAATTAATTAGTTATAAGTAACATCAGCAAAGAAAATGTAGGGGCCTCCCACCTTTTTGGACTTTAAAAGAGACTGCGACCCCTGAGTTTGTTTCGACATTTCTTCTTAGGGTAGTCAGCTAGGAAATGTCGGCTCCATCGTTCTCAAAAAAGACATGTAAAAGTGATAAAATATCCTATTTGCAGAATAAATAATTTCATTTCATTTCATTTCACCACGTCTTATTTCAAGTAAAACTGTTGTATGTGGTAGCAAATGACCATCTCGTAGAGCTGCATCTCTTCAACAAATGAAACGTTTTTTTTTCAACGACTCCCACATGACGAAATTTAATCCACGCGTCCATTCAATCACATGCACAAAGACACCCACAAAACAAGCAGAATAGTATGCAAGTATAACAGAGTAATTTTGAACGAATCAAGTAATTAACAAAGAAAAAAGTTGAACTCTTGCAAGTTCGTTGCAGTCAGTACACGACTTCGTGCTTTTAGTGCATACATGCCGAGCCTATTAATCTGACGAGTAATAACGATCGCATTGTAGATATTGCCTAGGAAATGACTCAATCATACCCCGATCCTGTCTAGATACCAGCTAATTGAAGCAGGAGTGTCTGTAGCGGTGCCTTTGTGGAGCGATGATCAATGATCGTGCAAGCTCCAGTGGAAATATATTGATCGCGGATTAATGAGCTGGCTAGGAATGCCTTTTTAAAGTGATCAGACTATTTTATGAGATGAGAGAGTCCACCTATGTGATAAATAGATTGATTTTCTGGTCGGGTGGGTTAGAAGGACTCTTTATGGGCAGAAAAAAGGTTGAGGCACTATATGGCAGTACACACGTAGAATAGTAATGGATTTTATTATGTCCAAGAGCTGCTGAATGTCTCCTAGTAATGTAAAGGCAAATTAAAGAAGACAGCTTGAAGTTCCTTCGGTGCCATATTTACAAGAACGGTTGAATGACAAAAACGGAAGATGACAAACATATTTTAATGTTCTTGTAGGGTCGTACTGTATTTGTCATTACAGGGTTGAATGATACAGATCGTAAATAATTTCTTAAAAATACGTGACTCTAAGGAATGGTCACGAGTTTGCCATGATCATGAGAGATAGATCATGATGAGAGAGGCGTTAAAAGTTCTGGAACAAAATTTTAAATTATGAACTCTAATGTAATCCATTAAAATCTTCATAATGCTTTAATGGCCTAAAGGAGGTCTTAATTGAAGGCCTGTGACGTAACCTTCGTGATGCTCACACAAAACAGTTTTTTGCTAAACAATAATGCATATCGTGAGCAATTATCGTACATGTTAATTCGCTTAATATACTCACTTCCTATTCATATATAATTTACGCTGTTAATAGTTTAAATCGTTCTATTGTTTGTATTGTAATAACGACAAAAAGTGATTTAAAACTATACATTATTCAGCCGTAAGAACATTTCGTAATTGCGTTTTGTTTGTTCGTCTAAGATGTACCTAATGATACATGAAATTCAATTTGTTTTTCGTGTTACATATTCACGCGTTTGTTGTTACTGACAGCCCGTGTAACAACATTAGCTAATACCATTATAATAATATAATTTTATTCGTGTCTTCGTTCGTGATTTTTGGTTTTTGATCTTAACTCTTGTGATAAAAATCTGTGAGTATTAAATCTGTATAATGTGACAGTTTAGTGCATTTACTTGGTCCTGTTGAAAGGATTTCATGTCATCTTTTTTTTACTGGCCTTTAGTAATTATGATGATACAAACAAACACTTCAGTTTTGTTTATTTATAATGATGATAATAAGTTGCTCAAATGCAGGCATGCGTCAAATGTTATGCAACAAAGCTTCTCTCTATTAATCAAGCGCATAGGCAGTACGGCAGCGTCAATCTATCACCAAAACAAATGACGACTTGGGCATTCCAGCACCTCTTGTAGAAAGTTTGTGGCCGTTGTGGAAAAGGGACGCTGATCTACAATCTGTAGTGCGCCGTCACTCTTCCACAAAGACAATAAAACCTACTTATAGGTAGATGCATATAGCCCTCATAATTCAAAAAAAGAATACAAGAATAACAAATGACGCTTGGTCAAGCCATTATTTAAAAAAGTAAACAAATGTTTTAAGTCAACATATTTTATTGTTTATGACGAACATAACCAGTAAAGTTTAACGAGATCGTCGGATGTAACTGTATTAAGTCTGATAACGATCTAGTGACAAGTAAAATATTTGCGTGTCGTAAATAATGACATCAAAATGTGCATGGGAATTCTCCGGTTTCAGCGACGCAATTAACCGGCGTCCGTAATGGTTTAATTAACTATAAAAGACATTCTTGTGGCAGAATTAAAATAAGGATTTCAAATTATTATCAGAATTTCTTTGTGTTATGGAAATAACAGGTTTTTTTTAAAAGATACAGTTACTTGAATCACTTATATTATAGTTTGCAATAATCACAAGGATTTCACGAAACTGTATTTAAATAAGATAAGCTAATGGAAAGTCTTCTTCAAAAATAGCTTGCTGGTTGAAAATGCTACTTCACAAATAAAATACGCGTATTATTTGTTCACATTTTTTTTAAACTTTCGTGATAACAATACTAATTTAAAGTTCAAAAGATGTATGAATAGAGACATTAAAAGAATTAGGTTAAATTCGAAAATGGCGACCGCTCTCGGAAAGTGCGTGAGGTTATTTCATTACGCATAATGTCGACCCATTGTCTGTCGCGTGCATCGGACGAACATGGCGGGCGGGAACTCGACCGAACTTTCACTGCTTCAGAAAAAAAAGAATGAATGGTGCGTCTCTAGTGATCCGGGCCGATACCGTTCACTAGTTAGTTTCGTACTTTCGTTCGTTCTTTCACCTAGCCCTGCGGTTGCGGTTTTTAAGTAATTCACTGAGCATTATTCAGACCGTTCCGTGCCAATGATTTACTCGATCAGTTACACAATTAAGTAAATTGTATTTATTTGCATCTCGTTTTACAATCGACGCGTGCTTTCTGAACCTGTCATGAACTCTTTATTTTTTAACTGGTTTTGAAAATGGAGCTAAACAAGTTGACTTAGTTTTGTTTCGATTTGTACGTGATTTCTGGCGATAGTAGTTTTGTTTCGTAATAATATAAAATCTCCAACAATAAAAAAAAAGTCGTATTAGATTCTTGATTATCATTGGAGTAAATTATATCTAAAGTAGATTTGAAACCTCTGCTCATACCCTATGAAAACTTGGTATCTGGGGATTCCCCTAAAGTAGTGAAAAAAAAAGTTTAGAAGACTTAGAGAGAAAATATCCGTTACTCAGTCCTACCCATTCCCGCATGGTATTGGTAACCGCAAAGTGTTTAGACGGACATGCGCATACGCACGTACTAACATTGCAATACTTCCTCATTGACTGCTCTCGATTGCTTCGATTAGGCTATACCAGATAACTACGTATCGTAAGCGGGGCTCTTTATTTACAGTAAGAGTTATATAACCTGGTATTCATGGTACCATACGATTATAAAAGCTGGTATAATCTATGTATATATGTAAGATTAGGTAAATTGAATTTAGAACAGAACGGAGAAGCGAGCGGAGTTACTAACCATTCCATGGCTTTTGTGTGCGATCAGCCGTGGGTTGGATCGCTGCATAGGACAAACATTTGTGGAAGGTTTGTCCATATCGCAGTGGGGTTGGTCGGTATCAAAATAAACGAAAAAGATTTTGAACAAAATACTTAGTTCTAAAGCTATCATTTTTAAAAAAAGTATGAATAATGTTCAAAGAAACATAAAAGTTCTTAATGCCCATTTCAGGTAACACAGAACCTTATCACTTGTAAATACAGTTACACTAGTACTAAATCTACATAATTGCAGCGAATTAAATTTAAACATTAGCGAGTGCCTAATAGTTATTAAATTATTGTATACACGATACTTAGCGCTTGTGCTGTGTAATTATGTTATGATTGCCGGGCATTGGCGGGCGATGCCGGGGCAATGTATTTGTATCGGCCGGTGTAAATTGCAGCTTTCGGTCGGTTTACCCTATGATTCTGTTGTATAACGTGGGTCATTATGATAATGAATGCGGTCATAGAGCTGACCAAACCGTGAACAGTTCGTGTATTATTTGTGAATCTGTAAACATTAGGTCGTTGAACAAATATGGGAGCAGGTTCGCGGTTTGCGGAAAGGTTTTCGAGTTTATTTGATGCCACACAACTGGATCTTGTATTATCGTTAGCGTGTTGTCAATAAACGTAAAGTAAATTGATACATTACATTGCGGGAAAAAGGAATTATTTAATTTCATTCTTACAAAGAAAAAAAGGTGTCTTCTATGCATGATCGTGATGGTGAATTTAATACCTGTGTCATGGGAGGGCTTTAGAAACGTTCTCTAAAGTCTCTAAAGTCACATGCGAAAGCAACTAGACTCAGGACAAGCTTTCGTGGATCAAACTAAACGCAAGTCAAACGCGTTGATCGAACTCGCGACCCGTCTGAAATAGCAGCCACTAGGTTATCTACAAACTTATATTTTTTGCTTCAATATCTAACGACATTGTAATGACAACTAAATGGTTATCGGTACAATTATCCCACTGAATGCTGTAGGTAGCTGATGTTTTCTGCCTCAAAAAGGTTTAACACACCGATTGATTTTGAGATTAGCATAATCTTAGATAAAACCTTCTTGGGCTTCGAACGTTGGTTCCAATGCTCCCTGTTATTCCTTAAAAGGGAGATAGACTCCAGTGATTGGGTGTTAGGGTCAACAGTCGCTGCGTGTAAAATACACTCGGTTCTATTTGGTGAGGCTGGATTGAATTGTTATAAGAAATACGAAGATAGTAGATAAGAAAAGTAAAATTTCTTACAATTTTCAGAAGGTTTAAATAGGCTGCATTTTTCTTCACATTAAGTAAAGGATGTGTTTTTTAAAGAACTTTATTTAAGTAACGTTATGCAGACTTCCTTCGAAGAAACATTCATTCTTACTCGCAAAACAATTAAAAATCTTGTAAGGCTTATAGGCCGCTGAAGTGGCCTTACTAACACACCTTTGAAAAATTCTTGCACACGTTATTTTCCTTCACCATTTTAGTAAGTCCATCAAAGATCTCAACATAGTTGAACCAAATATTCATCACAACATCGATGATGAGGTGTTTTTAGCGATAATCTAGTGGTATAGAAATAGTTCCACTAGATGTTACAGCTGCATGATATCATACAAGACACTAATTACCTGTCTACATCTCCCTAATACTAAGACACCCATTAAAAATACATTGTAATGTATCACAGATGAGTCGCTACCTCGTTAGTTTTACAGGAGAGAGGAAATAGACATATCATCAACTTGTAACGGGTCATAATCGCACAACCAGTGCTGTAAGCAAGCTTCCAGATAAATAGAAGCTTCAGACTGTTATACATTAAGTTACATAGTTAAATGCGATTACTGTGAGATTGAAATGGAAAACTGTCGCTGTTGAAATGAGACAAATGTATGCGTATTTTAGTTTACTCCTAAACAAAGAGCTTATTATCATAGTACGGTATACCGTACTATGACGGCACACACCGAACTGATCCATAGATCAGTTCGGTGAGCGATTGCCCCTAAAATTGTAATGAATATATAGTTATTCTTTAAAAATGTAATTTGTTGCCTTTTATGCTGTTTCAGATGCTACTTATATATTGTAAATATATTTTCCTCTATAACTCATTTGTTTCTCGGTTTATTATGATTACCAGTTAATGTAGAAAAAAAAATAGACGATTACGATGTTTTTAAGAAAACATTCACTATGCACCTGTTTTATTCAGATTTTCAGATCAACACCTGTTCAAAACTGTTTGAACACAGTAAGCTGTTACTCTAAACGTCTACGATTTATGACGCTTCAACAACCGTCACCAGTCACGTATCAAACCAGATAATTCTCGTAACATAAAAATCCAATTATACTTTTTGCTGAACTACCGAAAGACGAATAAAGAAATCCGTGTTAATGCCGCACATAGAATTAAAATGAAGTATAATGCCCGTAGTCCACGGGCGCAGGAGGGCAGACGGTTACATTTTATGATAACGCGCGTGCGTGAACATTGCTGCATCCCGTTACATGATGGTGCGCTCTACATTACGATTTATTAAGTTTTGTGCGTTACAATGCTTCGTATATAGGGCGAGCCCTGCGTACGTGTCTTATTAACTCCAAATGAAGAGTTACACCACCGCAATCAACGCTAACGTTGTTATGCAACTCGGTACCCGTCTATAGGTGCAGGTAAGTACATTTTGACGATTTTTGATTTGAATTTCGAAACCTTCAGAACACTTTAGATAATCTCGCACTACCACGGTGAGCTATCAGATAATATTCAAGATTTATTGAATAGTTCCAAGTTTAATGACTTGTTCACATTGTTTCAGACTCCATTGTTGTTTCAAGGAGCCAGTGTTGAGAATAATTTAATTTAACTTCGCCGTAGTATAATAAACCCCGGTTACACGTAATATGGAGATTACAGACGTGATTGTAGGAGAAACAAACAAAGGACTTGTTTGGTGATTATAGAATGACGTTTGGCTGTCGCAAAATGGGCAAATGCATGATGACATTGAATATAAAACAATTATGTATAATACGGAATTGAGGACGTAAATACGTAATATTATGAGTAAATTATATAATAGTTGGCGTTATTACTTTAATTCTAGTCACAAGTCCCTGACGCCGAACTGTGCGTGTATTGTTTAACTCGTATTTTATTTATCGTTCTCGTGGAAACTACAATCACAAAGACAAGAGTAGGTGAACGGATTAGGTCTTCCATTTAGATAGGCAAGGGACCAAAGTGAATGGCTGAACGAGAGGCCTAAACTATTTCGCAAGCTGTAAATGATTCGACTTTCTCAACAGTTATACTAGTCAAAGTGAATCCATCCTAAATTGACAGCCACCTGACGTTTTTATCTCTAGGTTTTGCACCACCTACTTAAGTATTCACGATTCTCAACCACACAAAAAGTTATATTGAATTTCGTGAAGCTTAAGATATAATCAATCAATTCGCAGCTGGATAAGTTTTGTGAAAAAATAACACAGTTGTACGGAAATTGCAGGCTCTACAGTGGTCTGATAACGGGGCGTGTCGTAACAGTAAATATGAAGAAATCAACGAAAAAACTTTAATTGTATACTTCATTGTATGCAAGCCAAAAAACGTGACAATATCTGAAGTGATGGGACCTCAGTGTGTTATCAAAAAATGTAATGAAAGAGGTGTAAATAAACAAATTGAATTGGTGTCACATAGTATAAATAAACTAAGACTGTATCATCGATGTTTTTGCTCACTGTATTTATTTTTAAAAGATCGATAAGTATTGAGAATTTGTTCAAAACGCATTTGCTTTGATGAGACTGCTTATTTGAATAAATAAGATCATTGAAAGTTGTTTCAGAGGAAAAATGGTTAGAAAGAACACTAAATACCTAGTATTGATTACGACATCTATTAAGTCAATAAACGCCCACAAAATTTATAATGATATAGGTTTGTCTACCTAGAGTTATCTCGGGAATTTACTCAGTTTTATTTTATTACAAACTGTAGAATAAAATCCCAACACATGATGACGTGGTTTCGTTCCTATAAATCAAAACTTTGCATATTAAAAAATCGTTTCTATTTATATAAAAACGTACTTACAAATCATCGATATAAAAACTTTCTCGAATCCAACCTTTTGTCAGCCCACAACCTTCACTAAATATGGGGATATATTATTTTCACCTTTTTTAAATTCCGTACAATAGACGTAGGTTTTACTGATGTTCTAGAGTGAGATAGCACTACGTCCAGTGTATTGCGTGGTCTAGCTTTTACGGACAAGATCGGACAACAGCGGACAGATCAGACGGATACAGACCTACCTAAAGAGTTACTACAGGCAGTAGTCGGGAAACAAATAAAAGACGATCACGTTAACTGTATAGAAAGTTTCGATTCAGAGCTTTCTTACAAGATTACATGTTATAGATACCGTGTTCTGTATAGTTTGGAATTACATATTGTGTAATGATTTAATTGGAGAGCTTCTATCGATGGATTACGCCGTGGGAAACTGAAGATATGTGAGATAAGAGTATTCGGGATTTTGAATTCAAAAGTAACTTGATTTTTAAGTGTGATTGCATTATTGCTTTTACTTACAAAAACATAAAGACGAAATAGTTTTATTTCGGAAGTGTCTACATAAAAAGTGACATGTAACAAAAATAAATTGCAAAAAAAAACTAGTTAAAAGAAAAAGTTTTTACACAACATTCGACCTAAGTCATTAGCACATCTAAGACTAATAAAAACTAAACAGGAAGAATTCACGGAAGATTAACGGTCATAGAAAAGAGAAAATACTTAACAACCGGTGTTGCAAGTTTAGGAATCTAGAAAACTTCATACCATGCTTCCTAAATTGGTGTTACATACGCACTATTCAAAAACTAGATGGTTACGTATGAGTACTCAGTGACATATCTTGAATCTAAATGTTCAATTTATGGGCGGAGAAAGTCCCGTAAGGGCAACACAATCGAACAGCAAATCATATGACGTGATCCAATTTGAATTTCATATTCATACAAAAAATATGAAAGTGCATAACAATGCATAAAGATATTACCATATGTGTGAAATGATACTCATTAAACACCGCGGGAATATGAGCCACTGTTTTAATGTGTAAATTGACTTTGCCTACTTTGTTGACCTTTGTGACAATACGCAGCGCATCCATGCCTATTAAACTTAGAATTTCTTTGTCATTCTTGATAGTTGTAAATTATTAGTAGCATGCGTATGCTTGTGTTTGCCTGCCGTGCTTTCACAATACAGATATTGCTGCAGTTATAATGGCTATAAACAGTTTGTCATTACGATATATCGATTATTAGCGGTTCTTTCTGAGTTAGAATACATACAGACACATATACGTCACGAAAAAAGTATTTCTCGAGTTGTGTAACGTTACCTCAGATAGTGGTAAACTGTAGCAGTTACATATATATGGATCTTCATTGTTTGTTATCAGAATAATTTATGAAGACTCGTGGCTAATGATTTGTAGAATAAAGTTAGGTTCGCCTTTAAAGAAGAGTGTGTGAGGTCGACACGCCAAACCCTTTGAACGCGACGTGTTTGATCTCCGCGTAGCACAAGCATGAGTCTCAGGGTCTATGTGAAACTACTGGCAATCGTCATCAACATTTAGGGATCACCAAAATTCCTTATTCCGGGTGTCGTTTATAAAATTACCTATTTACAATGGATGCTAGTAAAACCGCATTCAAACGAGAAACTAATTCAGAGCTTAACATTTACAACCTCCATTTACATAAGGGTGTCAAGACTACTTAGCAGTTTAATGGTATTTGAGCAAGTTCATTGACACGCCACAAGCTTCTACAGTCTCGCCCCGGGCTCAGTCCCGGAAGGTTTGTCGTGACTCCTTTATCGTCCCGACGCCGGTACCATTGTGTCAGGGCGACCTGAGGCCGGGCCGTACATGGTCAGCGTACAAGCGCCCAGTGTATTACGCCATTAACGTTATGCACAAACTAGCCCGAAGTACTCCGAAGTACTCCGAAGTACCCCGAAGTGCCCCGAAGTACGGATACGCTCGCAGAATATGAATTATGTTTGGGGTCAGTTGGGGTTATTGTTTGTTATCCTGTTTGAAATAGTTTACGATAGCTGTGATAGGATCTATTGTTTGCGAGGTATATTAAGGGCAATGTCGGTGAGGTTAATGATTTTATTAGGACGTAGGGACCTGTCTAGATTGTGCAGGTTTAGATAACCACATTACATTATACGTATCAGTCAGTATCACTCAGAGCTACTGCTTTTCTCGCTCGTTTCGCGTTTACTGTTTTAGCAGTTCTTTGTGGTTACTTTTTACGATGTCCAGTGGTCAGTGCCTAGTAACACACAGGGCTGCATCTCGAATGTTTTATAACTTACTAGCTTTCGCCCGCGGCTTCGCCCGCGTCGAGGTCGGTTATACCGCGTTTCCAAGAGAACTCTTCAAAAGTCCGTGATAAAAACTATCCTATGTTTTTCTCAAGGTCAACGCTATCTCTGTACCAAATTTCATTAAAATAAGTTCAGTGGTTTAGATGTGAAAGCGTAGCAGACAGACAGACAGAGTTACTTACGCATTTATAATATGAGTAGGGATTTAATAAACGGAAATAGTGACATAATCGTAACGTGACCTTTTTTGTGCAAACAAAGTACAAACTTACTCATCGTTTGTTTTTGGGATATTTTTAGTCTGTCTGGGGACGAAGGTACGCGGAAGCTGGATTCTCCCGCCCAAAGCGGGACGCATTATCACGTTATATGTACGTCAATAAAGTTTTTTAAGTACGAGCGCGTGTTATTGTTATTGTTTTATACACTTAGGTGTTGGTAATCGTAACATAGATACAACAATGACATAACGAGGACTCATAAACAATGATGCGCATATCGATCGCATTCATTTGGTCACACCCTAATAGATACGTTTAAGTCACCCACTTTCGATTCGTAACAAAGCAGATTAGTTACGTAATCCACTTTCCTTATTTGTTACTCATTTATTTTGTATTGATGACAGTTTAAGTTTACGTCATAGATGTGCAGGAAGTGGTGTTGAATATGCAGATGCATCTTGCACAATTTTAAAAGTAAGATCTTTTGATCAGCTGTATTTGAATTATGACAAGGATATACCTGCTCCGAAGGACAGATAGGTATCGCATTTGTAAGTTCAAAGAATTCAGACATTTAAACTTCCGAATTAAAAATTAAAAAGTACACACGAAAAGGCCAAAATGAAGTATGCATAGCGATCACTGATCACCATACAGATGAGGTTTCGGCGTTTTGCCAACAATTTCACGCCGAATTCTCAAGTTGCATATGATTACCGTTTTTATTGACACTTAAACTGCAAGCACCCATAATAGTTGCACGCCATTATTCCTTCTACTCAGGGTTTTCACAGCTGATGTTAAATATTAGGCATTTTGAAACCTCGAGTAATATCTGCCGTGTTATAAGTTGTCGTGTTGTGCGCAGTGCTGTATTATCCATAAGGCACTTTAATCCAGTGCCTAGGTGCCCACTATTACCAGGTTCCCACCACCAATGTAGGCATCTAAAAAAAAGCTTGATAAATTTTTCACTGAATGAAAATAACTTGAACCAAGGGGGCCCCACTCCTTTGTTGCCTCGGGGCCCCTGGGCCCTAGATCCGGCCCTGGTTGTGCGTTGTTGATTTATCATGAAATAATGCACCTATTTAGGCAACCTAGTTTAAAACCCGTAGTGCCAGCTTAAAAATAATCCCATCGGGTTACAAGTTTGATGTGTCTGGCTGTTTGTCTGTAATATGAATCCTACTGCCGAGTGCTGGGCAAACAAGATTATATGTATATATAGAAAAGGAGGAAGTAAATCTACTCCTTGCTGGAGTACTAAATATATAATACTCAATTTTAAGCTTAGTAAGTTTTAATAACGTATTAAAAACGTCTATCATATTACGCGTAAGAATTTACTAAGTAGATTAATTTTGTAATCACCCTTATTTTCAAGTTTTTTTTTGTAAAAAAAGCATTCAAATATTGTACACACACTATAGTGACTGAAGCTTCTCTTTTCTCGTGCTAAAGTAGACCAACATTATTATTATTAGTTCTAACATCCTACATTTAATCATATAGATAAATACAGCTGCATGGATTGGACACATACATCGTCGCAGTTTGACATTCAGTTGTATTTTACGAGCTTAAAAGCTGATTACTTCCTTGGCTCTCGAATAAATATGAACACTTTCATATCGTTATACTTAATATGAAAACTACGGCTATGAGTTCAGAAACTAATATGCTAGATAGCTTTTAAGGCCTTGTTTGCTTGCCTTATATGTATTTATAATCAAGCCTTCCCATTTCAGCGCGAGAGCGGCAAACAAACATCCAAATTCATTAGTGTATTACATTAGCAAGATGCAAGCATTTTCAGTAGTGGGCAGTGTAGGCACAAGTCCCGTTCGTTAGATCTTAGTTCAGATTGGATAGCGATCCGTAAAGACGATAAAGCGTTCACGATTTAGTAAAATTAGCGCACGGAACTGTTACAACAGTTTAGCGAGTAATAAATTCATAGTGTAAGTTCTCATGAGAGTTCTGTAGCCTGCCGTCCCTGGAATCTGTGGTCGGTGTACGGTACAGGCCGCAGCGAGTCACGCCTTTAAATGTCATTACCATGAACAGTCCTGTGAAATCTCATCGTAAAACACTGCGCTTTGCATAAACACGTGTCGCCGCCGCGCCGGTTCCCGGAATATTTGTTTCTTTTATCTCGGCTGGACGCCGCGCGCCGCCTCCCCGCGCTCGCGAATTATGTAATATCATATCTGTTAGTTCATTGCATGTTGAACTCGTAATGCTTGGAAATTACTGATGTACCTACACTCGAAAATTTGATAACATGTTGTTGAATTGAAACTAAAAGGCTGTGTTATGTTGCATGTTTATGATTCTGGAGCTTAAAAGATAAGATTTTAATGCATTCAGTTTGCGTTTTATTGTGAGTTAGACATTCTGTGAAAAAAGTATGTTGTAAAATGGAATTTTATTCTATCTATAAAATTACGTCAAAACATTGTTCTATTCCGTGGTCTCAATGATTGAAATCAGAATTCACGATTGACTTAAGTGAAGTTGACCTCTGGGAAAATAAGAGCGGCCGGCGTGCCGGAGGATGTAATCTATTATTAAAGCTCTCTGAGAATAAAACGTAGCTATTTACTTTATACGGAAAACTAGAGCGAGGAAATGTATTGAAGAAATAGTCGAATAGATTTAGAGTTTGATTTGTGGTTTCGGCCAGAAATACCTTGAATCAAGTTATCTATTTACGGAATACAAATTATTCAAAAATACTCAACGGCAGCTCAACTTTAGGTGTTCTTAAATGTTTATACACTGTCAATTTCCGCTTAAAGTGAAGACATTTTAAAATCAACGGTAACCTAAAAAGTATTCTTTTAATTAACGTAAAAAAACGTTTAAAGTAGTGTGTGACGGATTTATTGCAATTGAATTGTTATCTTAGCATCTCTCAGCTAAATTACCATTCATGTCCTAATTCGAGTTGTTCAAAGATTTACTTTACATACCGGTGAGCCTTGTTGGTGTGTTGACTGAATGACCTGCTGAACACAGGGCAGTGAGTTACCAAAAGCAAATGTTGATTGAAAGTTTACTGTAACATCGTTTCTTGATGTCGATGACTATGCAAACTAAGTGTAGACGAGTGTTGTGTGAACGTATTCGTTCTAAAGTTGTACCAATTATTATAAATGTACAAGTCATCTTTTCATCTCTTCTTCTTTGACAATCTTTCTTCTTTGACAATTGAAAGGATGTTTACATAATTTGGTATAAGCACTTTTTATCTCGAGTAAAAGCTAGTTCATGCGGCCCAGAATAGAGAATCGTGGAAGGATTTGGCTTAAGCTTTTGCCCAGCTGTGGGACACAGTGGGTAAGAGAAAAAAAGCTACTGCAAAAAATTAAAAGTACTCTAATTGCTCGGTTCCTCATTATTATTCCTATGGAAAAGAAGCGGCAAGAAACTCCATAGGGTGATGGTCAATTATCAAGATTTTCAGAATAAAGAGGACCGCAACTAGCATTAGCAATTGGAAAACCTATGCATTCTTTTGATTATAAACGCTTCAAGAAACTTGTTCATTCATTTATTTCAGTGTTTCAGCTGTAGGGAATCAATAGTCGTCTGTTAGTAGGAAAGCAACATTCCTACCAATTAAAATGTCTACACGAATACTAGATAAGCTAACATTGGCATGACGTGGGGTCGGAAACATTGGTATTCCACACTAGTGTTTGTTATTCCCATCGGTGGGCTAGATCGGCGCCGAGTGGGCTGTCTCGTTAGCCGTGACCGCGTATCGTGTAACCCATCTAACCCCGGCTTTATACCTCTGTCTTACTGTTATTTAATTTGGCTTTAGGATAAACAGTACGGTGTCATGCATAGATAATAATATAGTAAAGGTTTCATGTGTTGTGTTTTGTTTTCATGTCTCGTTCATTTTAAATTTGACTTCATTAACTTGATAGTATTTATAAATTAATTGATCTGACAATAAAGCTTCGTGAACTTCTCTTCTAGTTTAAAAGTGGAAAAGTTTGTGCGCTAACGTGTTTATTTCTTCAAGAAATTTCTTGTCATTAATTCCTAGTTATTTAATTCACTATGGATTATTTACTTTAGTAAAATCAAAACTAAGTCCAAAATCACGATCAACTTCATTCAATCTACAAACCTCAAAAAGTTGAAGAATGACTACCATTACTAATCTTAACGTCTTAACAAAGAGTCCATATTTTACCGCAGCACTAAGTGATGTAATTTGGCTAGTTAGCCGCCCATCCCATATGTCATCGTCGAAATATCGTGAACCATTAAAATGTCGTTACTTTAATGTAGACAGACTACGCTTTTTACACGCTTGTCGCAAAAAAACTTAATGCTCTATGAAACACAATTATTATTTTTTGTCGACTATTGTATTTGGAAGCCCAAAAAATATGCAATTTAGTCATTATGAGGTGTTTTAAGGAATTAAGTCAGCGAGGTTATAGATTTGTTGTCATAGTAATACTGCACTGTATACAATATTTATTTTTGGAACGTTTTTGTATTTCAAATTTCGGATGTTGTCCGGCCTCGGAGAAGTAAATTAAAGTTATTTAAAAGTGTAGGTACATTCCGAATAAAATGGCGAGACAAATTAGCCACCTACCACAAAAATGGATAGAAAATGGATTAAAAATTGGTCCATGTGGTTCATAGTAATTGGATGTTCTGCTTATCCAGCCCCCAGCTGTGTGCTACAGGCTTAGTTGACAACCAGGAAACGGAGTTGTCTTACTTACGCAGACCTCACTAGCCACTACATGTACCGTTTCACGATACAACGCTCTGGATACTGTTTATATTATCACATGTAGATCTTACGTATTTAAATCACAATTGGTTGTTTTAAATTGTCCGCTTTTTAAGCGACTTTAAAAACTTTTAAAGAGGACGTTTTTGTTTTGTTTGTATATGGGATGTGAGTAAAATCTTTCGAAATGTAAACATTTTTAGACTAGAATTTATGGAATTTAGATAGAGAACTTTACCTAATATTTACATTATAAATTATATTAAAAGTGAAGAAGTATAACTATTTTCAAGGAGTAAATAACACATATTCCTCGCTTTCGAAGGCGTAGTTTGTATTATCAGTCCATGAAGACGCAAGTATCAGGTTCTTTTCGATCAACACAACACAAACATATCATTCAAAATTATTCTTCGTTTACTGAATAATTAAACGTGCCATTAATTCCAAATAGTAAAAAAATATAGGATTGACTGAAATATTTTTTATTACAATAAATTTGCAAGTAAATTGAATGTGTTTTGAAATAGGTCTTGAAATAACCGCTCATTGGGCTGCGTAATTAGTATATTCATGTTTAAGGCATTTGTGGGGTAATTGGTGAGTTATTGACCATACATTATTTATACTAGGATTTCATTTGAATGTTTTGAAACTCATACTTGAGAACGAAGTCCCAAAAAACAAAACAGTATTGTGTTTATGTTTACAAAACTAAAATGTAATTCAATGTGTGTCGTTGTCTTAATAAATAATGTTCGACAAAACATTTCTGTTTTCATTTTATGTTATTCAATTCGCGTTCAGATGTAGGTACCTTTATTTGTTTATAAATTAAACTAACTGTACCCGCGACTTCGTCCTCCTGGACTTCAGGAAAAAATACTTTTAATTATTCTGATATAAGGGTAGCTTAAGTTACTCCTTATTTCATCAGCTAATAAAAGGCATGTGACAAATTAGTCGGAAAAACAGACAACCATATAATATTTGTCATTTTTGTGTTTGTTTCGTACATATATGTATGTATTCATATGTTAAAGGTACATGCAGTTAAATCGGTTATTTATATATAACAAACGAACATCTCAATTTTATATAGGTATATCATTTATATCATATGCATAGATTAACTGTCACAGCCTAATTGGAAAGGAAGTGCCCCTAGTCAGCCTCAGCATAAAACTCTAAAACACGAATGTTCAATACATTCAATACGATATTTACGCTTATGACGCCCAAGGCATTAGATAATGAACGATGCATATGCATTGATTACGCTATAATGGTTTCTCACGAGGATTTCTTACCTTTTTAATAGCTCCTGTAAGATCATCCATTAAGATATGACCTGAAGGTTGTATAACAGTGACAGCCGTTTTAATATGCGCATAATTGGAGCCGCCAGCTCTTAGCAAGAAACTAGTAATAAGCCAATGATTCTTTGGCCATAGTTTTCTTTGTTTAAAGCCATTTCTATGCCAATTTAATGATCGTTATTGATGCGTATTTACTAGTTTATTGGAAGCTTCCTATGCTGTATCTATTTATGTATGTAAAAGCAGGTTTGATATGGGTTTATAAAAAGATAATAGCTGACATCAACAAGTTAAAACCCTGGGATCGGTTGACTTGGTTTGCCGTATTTGCACTTAGAACTACTTCACAAACATTTGATCTATTAATGGATTCTGATGGATGCAGCGCTCGACCGTCTTTTCCAGATCACTTACATTTCAAAATCTTAAAATTAGCTTAGGAACGAGATTGCAATGCGTAGACTATGTCCTTTCTTGAATTTTAAAATTATTTTTTTACAAAATTGATTCGCAGTAAACATTGAAACGCAACAGTTAGAGCGATAGATGTTTAGTGGTGTTTGTAAAATATTGAATTAATTTCGGATATTAAATATCCGAAAATAACTCGACTAACACTACAACATTTATTAAACATTCAGCAATAAATTGCTTTACAAACATTTAGTTTTCCAAACTACAACACTTGTGTACATTCGAACACATTTTGAATGTAAACACACAATTAACATTAATTGTTGCACTTATTTTCAATTGAATTTCCATTGTAATTCGTTCCCGAATTTTCATTACTAAATAATATTTGCTCTAAGTACATATGAAAAGTTTGTTTTGTAGTAGGTACATACTTATTATTGGTACACTTGCTGTGTTGTAATCAAACAGTAATAACAATGTCCAATCAATGTAATATTTGTAATTAGAGAATGAAACAAAGAATTCATTGTATATACTTGTTGTATTGCGAATCTGTGGGTTTGTGCCGCGGTGGGAACATTCAAACAATAATCTTGAACTTGGTTGCATAAATAATGGCTGGCGTAGATAATTCGCGATAGAATCGCGTATAGCCCGAAGCGGAGTCTTACAATGTAAAGGATCTTGAGACTGTTCCTGTCTAGATGTCTGTAGCTCTGTAATGCTTGATTGTGTATCCTGGTGGACCGTTTAAATGTGAGCGCAAACAAAGAGGAACTGCATTTGATACCGACATAATGGGCGAGTACACAAAGCCGACCGATAACACTCTTCAATGGCCGCACGATCCATAAAAGACGGTTTATTTTATTAAGTCAGCGTTAGAGTACAAGAGGCTTTTAGGATTTAGCTGCTTCGAGTTTGCAAGTGTGTTGTAAATACTTAAGTTATATTTTCCCTTGTTTATTACTTGTCTTTACAAGAAATAAGGTAAGTATGTATGTTAGAAAAATCGAACAAGTATTTAAAGTCACAACAACAAAAGGTCTTACGAATGGAAACTTCTATATTTCTAATAATAAATGGGGAAAGTTAAGTAATCATTCACTATTCTATTCTTAGAAAAACAATACATACGTAATTGTATCTAAACGTTGATTTGAGTAGAAACTTTTTCGTTCAAAATGACAGTCGGAAGTTGCCATAGCAATAAATTTATAATCAATTTTTATATTAATTTGTACGTGAAATTATTTATACAATGTAACTTGGAGCCTATTACCATGTACTTAAGTTATATTATTGTAGATATATGCCGCTCTACACCGTGTATAGCGTTGTCACGCTTCGACAACCGTAACAATATTACTTTAATACCTAGTCGTAGATTCTCTGACCTTTAGCGAGGACTGAAACCCAGTTGTTACTTGTTGAGGACGAAAGCAGTTAATCTTATGTCATAGGAGGGAATGTTTGAAGAATTTTAGTTGAACGCGCTACAAGGATCTGTGTCACCACAAATAACTAGGATTTACGAGGGACATGATTGTAAAAGACAGTCCGAAGACGGCGATACTGATCTGACGACTGACGTAATTAGTTCTATTTTATTTGTTTTAAATTGGAATTTATAATTGAAAACAAAACAAACACGATAGGGTTCTAAATATATCTAAATAAAAAACTTTTCATAAATTTTCAAGGGGAATGGAAACTTACAAGCTTTTGTCCCGATGGAGTATTGTAATTTGACAGGTAGACGACATGTCGACATAAATTACGACAAATCGCACCAGTATAGGTAAAATCCGCAAATCATGTCTAAAGACACGGCTTTGTACCGTCTCGCCTGGTTTTTATCTTATGTTTAATATTTAACCACAGTTTTATGTTATGTGTATGTAGTGACTTTGTCTAACAAACGCTCATCCCAGTTGACTCTCCTACACCAAACCAACTAATGCAGTCAGACAAGTATACAGTCACTTGTAATACAGAATACAAAGATAAGTGATTTATAAGTACCACAGAATCCGTATCTATGTAAATCATCTCTCCTATATTCTCAGTGAGTTGTTACGCCCACGTTTCTCTATGACAGGATATAAGGGCCCGATAAATGTCTGGAAGTACACTGCCTTTCAGAACTGTGGGTGTATAATAAAATACTACTCTTGTACCAAATTTGAGTGGTAGTGGTGGTATAAGTAGACGCATAAATGGTATGTAATACAATTCAATCATACAAACGTTGACGTAGTTATGTATGCCACATTTGTTTTGTGACTCAAAGAATGTAAACAATCTAAGTGTGTCTTTGTGTTAAAAAACCAATGTAAAACGACAGTAATGATATCGAAATCGACTATAACTGAATAATACGTCTTTTATTAGTTTAATATGCGTCTGGCAATAATGATTATGGTATAAAAATACATTATTTAGACACACTCTTATTTGATACTTAATTATTTTTCTAAAACACTACATTTCCGAGCGATATTCATATCACCAAAAAAGAACATTTCAAATCACAGACTAATAAACAAGGATAAAACCTCTTTGATGTTTCTCACACTTCTACTTATCTCTTAATTGCTTAGTAAGTAAGGACGTGATAGTATCCACAAAAGTCCATTTAAGGTAACAGTCCGGTTTCAATTAGAAAAGCAAAAAAAACTAGTCGGACCACATCAGTACGGTACTAACAACCGGATAGCTTCTTCTAGGAAAATTTATGTAACACAAAAATGCTTTATCAGTTTATATAAAACCCTTAGGTAATACAACCTTTTTCATAATTAATTGGCATTTAAAATGACATAAATATATTTGTAGCTGACACTTCCCTGGGAACGTAACGCTTGCAATGTATGGACTAATGCCCGGTTCCTATAACTTACGAGCCGTCATTGGGAAAATGTAACCATCCGTAATCTAGTTACCATTACCAATGCAAAACTAGCGTTCCACAACGCCCTACCTGCAACGAGCATCCGTAGCTAACCCGCCTACGACTCGTTCGCTAATGTCCCTCTCGTTCCTCTTTACGTTTAGTTACAAGAAAACATTGTACATCAGTCATGCAAAAAAAATCATACGTTTTCATATTTTAAATAAGTATTAGAACAAATTACCGTACAATTACAATAATAATTTGATTTACCTTGACATTTAAGCTTAAAATAAGTTTACATTCTTAGTATAGCAAGTTTGATGTTACGTATGCAAGGGGTAGACAAAACGCGTGACAATACAATGCGAACCCCGTATTGCATGACGTTGACATCTGTCTTCCCGTCTTCCGTGTCCGTCCGCGTCTTTAAAATAAAATTGTTATTAATTTGTTTTATAGCTCCTTGTTTATACGCGCACCGTCTAGTTTTATTTCTAGGGACATTGACACAAATTCAAACAGTAACTAAAATAAAATGGATTCTACTCCGTCGGTAAGTAATAGTTTAACTGTAGTTTAACTCACACAAAAATACACCAGTTTTGTCACAGGTATGAGCACTGTTATTTTATTTTACAGAAAAATAAAGCCATGAGTAAAGACGAAATCCATTGTCTTGTGGAATTAGTAGAGGCAAACAAAATCATCGTAAGTAAAGAGACGAATGCCTCTACTAATAGACTTAAAGATGAAGCATGGGTTTCATTAACAGCTGCTTTTAATGCCAGAAATGGAACAATCCCCAGGCAAAAAGAACAATTGAAGTCCAAGTGGGACAATTTAAAAAAGGCAGCTCGTAAAAGAGCCCAACAAATCAGAATGAACCATTTAAAGGTAGGTAATGTAACTTATCTGTATGCTACTGACTTTTATTTGTACTAAGTAAAAAAATTCATAACTGTCTTTTTCTACATAAAACTTAAAAATTGAACAAATAATTAGATAAAGTGGTAGGTACCTAATTTATTACTAAAATATCATGTTTTTGTTTAGACTGGTGGTGGAAAGCCCGACTACATACCGCCTGATGAAACGTTAAGTAAAGTAGAATCCTTATTGGGTTCAACATGTAATGGCTTTGTTGTGCCTTTTGGTGGGGATGGTGTGGGTGATGTAGGTGATAACATTGTGGTGCAGGTTTTTAATGAAATTGGTGAAAGTCCTAGTGCTGGCATTATAACTAATGAAAAAATTAACGATGACTTGGTTTTTACCCCTACTACGAGTGGAGGTATACTTAATACTTATTGTTTTGTTATGTTGCAGCATTTGATATTGCATTTAAATTAATAAGTTATATACTAACTTGAAGTAATATGTGTGTCATAGTGCAACTGCGTAGTTCTAACCTATTTATATTTGTCTACTAAACAATATAATCTTACTAGCTGTTGCCCGCGACTTCGTCCCCGTGGGTAGAAGTTATGATTTAGGTATACCTGCCCGGTTTTTTGCACATTTTCCATTATATCTTAGCTCCTATTAGTCGCAGCGTGATGGTTTATAGCCTAAAACCTTCCTCGATTAATGGTCTATTCAACACAAAAAGAATTTTTCAATTTGGACCAGTAGTTCCTGAGATTAGCGCGTTCAAACAAACAAACAAACTCTTCAGCTTTATATATTAGTATAGATTAAATGCATTATTATGATTTCAGGTCTAAAGCGAAAAGCAGAGGAAAGAAAATTTTTGTTTGGCATGCATAATATGTCAAATTCATTAAAAACCAAAGGTAGGTATTTACTCATATAGGTACTTACTTACGATTTATTCATATTTTTGTATAATTTTTATCAGTCTCAATGATAATTGTATTTTTTCAGAAAAAAAAAGAAAAGAAAACGACGACAGCCGACAGCAATTAAATTTGGCTGCAAAATACTATTACGAAAAGAAAGCAGAAAAATTAGAATTAGAAATAAAGTTACTTAGAATCGAATTAGCTAATAAGGAGAATAATTGTAATTGTAATTTAAATAAATAGGTTTTTTTATAATAGTTACTTAGAATAGAATCCTACTACTATTATAAAGACGAAAGTTTGTAAGTATGGATGTATGGATGTTTGTTACTCTTTCACGTAAAAACTACTGAATGGATTTGAATGAAACTTTACCACAATATAGCTTATACATCATAATAACACATAGGCTACAATTTTTGAGGTTTCTAATGTGAGATCATAAAAAAACACATTTTTTGCGCTTAAACGGGGATAATTCTAACCACGTGGACGAAGTCGCGGGCAACAGCTAATTAGCAAATAAGGAAAATAATGTAACTAATTTAAATAAATATTTTTTGTAAATCTAAATGATTAATAGAAATAAAAGCTTTGATTTTCATTATCTATTTATTGTATTATGAATACATACAACCTCTTACACCCTAACACTATCTCTATTCACTATGGGACAATACAAACATGTCATATCTAATTTAAATACCTAGTCATATTTACTTATTTTCATACAAGAATAAAGTAAAAAAATAAATTCAAACAATAATTGTAATAAGATATTAGACCAATAATCAAAAATTCTTCATTTGTTACATATTTCCTGGTTCATACTCTCTCTATTGTGTGCAGGCCTGTGGCATCTCATATCAAGCTGTAAACAAAAAAAAAATGAATGCACTGATCATGATTACAACAAATACTTTTAGGTACTAAATACAAATAATAAAATATACTCACTTGTTAAAATATTGTGTGATTAGATTATCTCTTTCTGTAGTACCAGTCTGATTCGAACTTTCATTATAACTTGGTGAAGGTACATCTGCATCTAGAATTTCCACTTCTGGTGGTATGTCACTGAGGCTTCTCAACCGGCAAATATTGTGGAGTACTGCTGTTGCTATGATCACTGCATTGGCTCTTGAGAGGCTTAGGCGCATTGTCAAGGCTACAATAGGAAATCTTCGTTTCCAAACCCCAAAACATCTAAATAAGTATTCATGTAATGTGTCAGTTAAATATTTTTCACAATAACAAAAATATGTTATAAATAAAGTGAATACCTTTCAATACAGTTCCTAGTACGAATATGGGCTTCATTATAAAGTTGTTGACTCTGTGTTTGGGGATTTAACAAAGGTGTTAAAAGGTATGATTTTAGTGGATATGCACTATCTCCAAGTAACCATTTATTGCCAAATAAGCCACTTTCACATTGAGCTAAAAACAAGCAAATAAATATAATGGGGATATTATTATAAACACACTTATTAAACATATTAAGTATAAAAATGATTAAATAATAAAAGTATCAGAAACACCATTAATTTTCTTTACCTCGCAGTTCAGAATTATTAAATATTGTTGCATCATGTGCTGAACCAGGCCAACGTGCCACAACATTCATAAACAATAAATTAGCATCACATACAGCTTGCACATTAATGCTAAAGTAGCCTTTTCTGTTTCTGAATTCTTCTCCAATTTGAGAACCTGCAAAAAAGTGTAAACTCTTATAATTAAAATCAATCTGAAGTAGTAATATGAATGAAATTGTTAAGTTTACTTGATACAAAATTATTATGTATGTATGATCTTACATGGTGATTGAATTCTAATATGTGTACCATCAAGAGCTCCAAGAACACGTGGAAAGCGTGATATATTATAAAAATCCTGCTCAGTGTTTGGGAGCATGCGAATATATGTGTTATATAGCCGTGCTATAGCACAGCTAACATCAAATACGATACGACAAGCTGATGTTTTCGACACACCTATAAAATCAGCTACTGATAATAACATTGTTCCTAGTGCATAAAAACGTAAAGTAAGCAGCAACTGATGTATTGGTGGTATTCCATGGTTTCTAAAACAAAAAATATTTGTAAATTGAGTAGCTAAATAACACGCAAACTGATTTAAAGTTTTTAGGTTATTTAAGTAATACATAATTATTATGTTTTATTATGTACAAACCGTCTTCCTTTCACTCTTAAATTAGGATAAATTTCACTGAGTAATTGTTCCACAGCGGGTTTGTCGAGCCGAAATCTCAGCTGAAATTCTTGGTTATCAAGCACGGAAAAATAATCAATCCTTTGTTTATAAATTCTTAATCCCACTTCTTGATCCGTATCTTCGTCTGATAACAAAGCCATGATTTCTCTATCACTTTCAGAGCTCGACATTATTACAGAAATCACGATAAACACAATTTCAACCAAAAGAAAATGTTCACGATTGTTAACTGACCGAATTTGACCAGTAAACAAAACGGTAACGAGACGTTGTTTTGACAGTTCAGTGACGGTAGAAAATATTTATAGGAACACATTCCAACACATTTCCATACTTTGTGCTTACTAACGCCCTCTCATCCGTTAGTAACCAGATGTCGGTTATTTGGGTAACGAGTAGTGTTTTATAGGAATGGTTTCGTGTTACGCCTGGTTGAAATTTTAACTATTCGTAACAGAAACGATTCGTTTTTGACTTATAGGAACCGGGCATAAAAGCACTGCTACTTAAATTAAGGCTCTTGATGTTGTGGGAGAAAGACAGAGTGCTAAACGGTTCACTGCTTTTTAAATGAACGCTGATGTGGGAGCGAGATAGCGCGCTACAAGGTATATAGCGGCAATACCGACACCTGCAATAATATTGTACGAGGTCTTAGTAGGCTCTCTGGAATTCTTGTCTTTCTAACTTTTCAAATGTCTCAGAATGAATCATACTATCTAGAGCTGAAAGATAAACTGGTTACCATCTTATCCGAGTGCAAAAGAAGTTGGATAAACAGTAAATACTAATACCTGAAAATAATATTAACAGCAGTCCTTAGTCCACTAATAAAAACTCATTTGTCAGTAAACTGTTTACATAGGACTTCTATGGTATCAAGTTAGGTATAGTTAAAACGGGTATAGTTACCCAAGGGTCACCTATTTTTATGTTAGTAATGTATTTAATAAGTTACTGTAAAGATCATCACATACAAGTTTATGCAGACTGTTAAATTGAAAGAGATATTTCGCTTTATTAGCGTAATAACAATAATAGTGGCATTAAATGAAAAAAATCCATTTTCTCTCTGTCATCATCTGTTGGCCTGAAGCTATGAATTAAAACTATTTGCGTTCCATATAATATCATTACGCTTGTAATAGACACGCGAACATAATATTTAATATATATTTTTTATAAATTAAACGACTAATTAAACGACTCTTGCGCACGGATGCTAACAGTTCTGGCAACACCGATCCATGTTATTTTATTTTTATGAAAATTTCTTCAATTCTAATCTTCTTTTTAAAAATTAAATTGGTATAAATTAGCCATGGAGGGTTCCGCATAAATACAATGAAGAAGAACAAATTAGCAAAAAAATGGTCATCCATCATATTTATGACCGTAACGACTGCTGCAAATCTCGACTTTTATTTTTATTTGTTGTTGTAGAGGCAAGAGATATACATCATCTCTACAAATGTAAACTATCTTAAGAAGCCTCAGAAATAGGGTTCCGTTTTCAATCTTTGGGTTCGAAACCAGAAAAACCGTATTTTTGGGAAAATGGTATCGATAACATTAGGAAGTCACTTTTCCCTGTTCCGTGAGTCACACGCTTAGTATGTAAGTATATGATTTAAATTGTCTATTCTCTGGCTCAATAACCTTCCTTGAAAAGCTTTCAAGTCGTTACTAAGTGCCAAAGTGGTTGTTGCGGTCATGATTTGCAAGTAGGTATACTTTCTTGTCGGCACATTAGAATGAAATTAATCACTCATTATCGTGACTCTTTGTGTTCAGACTTTTTGGTATCGAGACTCCTTGCTAGCGAAACTCTTTGGTATTGAGGTTCTTTGATATCGAGTCTCTAAGGTATCTAAACTCTTTGGTATCCAAACTCTTTGGTAACGAGTTTTTTTTTTATTAATAGTGTTCAACTTTTCATGTCACGACGATTATGGTATATACGCTCATTGCGGTCACAATGTGTGACGTCACCACACCCAGCCTCGACCACCGGATGTGCTCCGCTACACATGATTCGTTGTTCTCCAACTTTTTTCTTTTTTCTTTATTCTTTAATATCATTATAACACACATTATCAAAGAGACCGTCGTATTTATTTTCTTAGTTGCCGTTATTATGTGGAATGAAGATGTGGTTTTTATGATTCCATCAGGCACAGCCGGACAGCCTATTAGTACAGTTCACGCTTTAATGGTAACCAAATGCTTTTTGTGATATTTCTTATAGTAAGTTTTTAAGATAATAAAGTGATTGTGAAGCAATAGTGCCGAAAGCAAACGTGATGTGATGATATAAAAAATGGGTCGAAATGGGTAAAGCAACGGTGGTCTTTTGTCAAACGGGAATATCGTCGAGTAATCAATTTACATGACAAAGCGGAGTTCTTTTTATTGTTATTTTATTTGGGCATTTGCAAACGCATGAAGCGCTTCCATTGTTAGCATAACAATACTTGTGAACAATCATCTAACGGTCCATTTCTTATCAGTTCGTATCTGAACATTCTGTACAAAATCGCTGAAGACTCGGTTAACTCGACTGACTTCAAATGCATACAAAAGGCCATTAACGAGGATTATTCGCTTTGTTCGGGAGAAAGTTGTTCGATCGTGAGACATAGAGCATAATACGTTAATTACAGGTGATTAGGTTAATACAGCAGCCACTTTATATTGTTTGTTCGCCTTTATGTGTATGGCTTACAAATGGATGGCTAAACAACTCGTTTTCTTGTAGTTCCATTTACCTATGTTGGTATAACAGCAAATATGTCACAAGAATAGCTAACTTAAAGTAGTATTAAACCAAGTATTATATGTTTTAATTCCCCAAGAGAGTGAAAGTTACGAAAACGACAGCCTTTTGTTTTATCATGCTGATGCTAAATCCTTATTTTTTTCAAGGTATTCGATTTTTAGTGACTATTTTAATCGAATAAAAACGCACTTTGCATTTTAACCAGTCAGAAACGTTCTTTTTAAAGATTCACAACTTTTAGTGGAGGTGTTCCTTTTAATTAATCTGAACGTGATTCGATGCATTTTTGTTCGTTTTTATTTTCGCTTGCTGGTGGTCTCCTGGACACAGTGCTGGCGGACAAAAGGTACACAAATCCAGTGAAAAATGTTCTTACGATTGCGTCCGAATTAAATTACGTAGAATCTATTTTTGAACTCAAAAAAGGAAAAAAAAAATAGTAAGCGAATAGAGTAAAAAGAGGCTTTTAACGACAAACTCATTTAAACGATCATCCGTAGATAATTCTCGTAAAGATTGCAACAGAGGTAATGGAATTGATTCAAAACTCGGATACCTATAATTTAATAAATTATTTGATCGTATAATTTACAATAAAGTTAAAATACCAGTAATGATACAATTACGTGTTTTGTAACGGTACTTAAATCAATAGATCCGTGCACATTTCTTTTACTCACCAAATTCTTCATGGATCATAGAGTTCAATGATTTTACTGCAAAACTTAGGTATTTATTTCATTTATAGTCTTGAACCATTGTCGGTGCAAAGGTAACAAGGAATTTATAAAAATAAATCTTAACACTGTCCTTGAAATACACGAAGGAAGAAGTAAGTACTAATCATGAAGAAAAGGTCACATGTGAGGTATTTGTTTATTAAACATATTTACATTGCATAACCAACAAAAAAAAAAATTTTTCGCCAGTCATCATCCTAATCGCTACATCTCCATTTTACACCAATTCATACATCTTTTCCTTACAAGTTCAAAAAGTTCACATGGATAAATAACCAATCCACATTTCCCATGAAATAAATAAACAAACAACATAATATCATAGCCATACATTAACCCCAAAGAGCTATTTGACAGAGAAACATACAGTTACCTACAATAGAGGTACATTACCGATTTGTGAAAGACAATTTCCAGTCGTCGGTCGTGCAAAGGAAACGCAATCTCGAAGACATTACTGCCGCGGTATCTAGCAGGAAAGTTATAGCCTCTATCATGTTTATAAGGTCAAATTTACTACAGTACCCCATAAAATAATGTAAATATATGAAGAGATACAGAAAAATTAATATTATTTTATTGTTCGGGATTTTCAAATCTTTTGTTAGTTGATCTTGAAAAATTCGTTCAAAAACGGGATTAGCAACACCAGTCAGATCATTAGAAATAAATAATTAAGAAGTCTAAAGTTCTTAAAAACATCTTGAGTACAAAGGCACTGCTTAAATATGAATTTGCTTCTTTATAAAATTGTATAATCAAATGTACAACTCTCTCTAAAATTAATATTGGTCTTAACTTACCTTTTACCAAATTAAATTATACAAAAATTTTCAAAATTGATGTCCGTGTTAAAACAGTCCGTGTTTCCACGCGATATATCGCATCGGTTCTATTGTTCTTGTTACGTCTCGTTGAGGTAAAGTAAGAACACTAACAGAAGCTAACATAATTTGTAAACCAATATAAATGTTCCTCACTCTATGCCTACCGATCCATGGAGAAATAACAAATTAAAACAATTACACTTTTTCTCTGTTGCGTGCTTCCTAGAGCCCATTATCGAACAAATTTCATGCATAAACGTAAGTAAAGCATAACATTGCCTTTTTATATAAGTTTCCATAATTTGCCTTCCAATAATAAAAAATTACACACCAATAAAAGCTTTTTTTGACTTAAAGTGACTCGGAAGTTGTTGCTTTATATTTTTTCGACAACTTTTTGTTGAGTTTTTTTTTCCTTCAAATGTAAACTCGGATATCTAAAGAATTACTTAGTTGGCACGTAACTGGTAATTTTATATCGTCCGATTAGTTCTAGAGTCATCAGCCGCGAAGCACTCAAAACCACTAATATAATTTGTATGTACAGGGAAATGTATTTAAATGTGTTTCGAAATTACTTGTTCACGATTCACAGTTCTGAAGAGCTTAAAGTTTATTAAACCCGAGTTTTATTGAAAATTATCAAATTCGTTGTGGCCCAGGTAACATGTATGGATTTGTATGCATAAGGTGCAGGTTCGATCAAAACGCAACTTAAAGTAATAAACTTTTTAAATAAGTCTAAGACACTACTGACAAAACGGTGACGCAAACCTGGATTTCAAATATTTTAATCTGTGTTCAATTAATGCTGAAACCGTCTCTATAAGGGAAGTCATCCAGTAGTGAGACGTATGTTGGCTGGTATTATTATTATAAACCAAATATTCGGTCATAAATATAACCCATCGTGCACGAGGCAACTCAAGTCTCAATTCAGAACAATTTTAGTCTTGGAATGATCATCAAAATGCTTATTTGGTAGTGTTTACTGAAAACTAACAAGTAGATGTTTCGAACTTCATTCGAGTCGTTGTTCGCGTTGCTTATCACCAACAAGCCTCAGGTGAAGTGTGATCTAGATTACATCAAATAGGTACAAAAGCGTCAAAGTTTAACACCAACCAAATCAAGAACTGTAAGCAATAACACTAATAATATATTCCTTTGTTTTTCATCAGGAATGCCGACTGAACGGACGGAGCATGCGTTCGCGTCTGCGCAGGAGTACAAAGAAGCTCTCGAGGCGATACGCAGGCACACTGGCGCCGTAAGTTTTTTTTATTGCACCTTACTTTACACACCTAGGGTTGTCACAAACTGTCAAGGAAACCTACAACTTTTAAAGATAATTGTAGTTGTGGAAGTGTAGGGCTCTACGATAAGTAGTGTACCGTTTCGCTTCCCCCTGATAGCAGGTATATTACCTACTCTGAATTTCTAAGCATTGGGATCCCAAAAATTTAAAACCGCATCCCTGATCAGTTTTGTTTTAAAACTTCTCGTAAAACACAAATCGTAACCTGTATTTATGTGTGAAGAATAATTAAAATTGATTCCAACATACATAATGTCTCTTGGCTTATATACAGCTTACGTTTAATAAGGTTTAACTCCTGTAACGACGCTACGATTTTTCTCTTTCCGATAATTATATCCCCGTAATATCACAGCAATCATCGAGCAAAAATAAGAGCCATAAACAAGTAATTTACTATAAAGTTTTACCTTCCTTATTTTTCTCTAGATTATTTTAATTAAAACAATTTAATACAAAAATAATCATGATTTATGACTTTCCATATCTGAATTTGTTATTTTCGGATTTAAATTCAAGTTTAATTACGTTACTTATTGAAATTAGAAATTAACTTATTAAAAATATTTTTAGAACTTTGAATGTTTCTCATTCGTAGAAACACAGGAATACATAGCCTGGGGGCTGGCAGCCATCTTTTAAGTAATTGTAATAAATGTAGTTTTGGAAGCATGATAGCTCTACATAGAGTAGGAGCGATATCTCTCTTCTACAACTGCAGTAATCATTCTGTAAGTGGTGGTCCCAGGCCCTCAGACAATGTAGCAATTTTACAATTTAAATTTACTTCTATACGTATTATTGATTAAAAACTACATTTGTTTTCATTTGTTTGTTACTACACACTATACCTTACGTTGCCTTGTAAACTTAAACTTCCGAAGGAAAATGTAAAGCTAATTGTAGGTCTCACAATTAGCCAAAATCTGTTTAGCACTAACTAAAAACATACATTAAATTAGAAGGTTCAGCACTAGGAGTGATCAAAATATTGAATGTAATTCCTTTGAATCTCTTTCATTTCGCTCACGCTTCAGCTCTCGGTAATCGTTTTATTTGATTTTATCCAGGATTTGAAAAACACAACGCAAGATTTAAATACGACTGGTGCGGTTGTGAGTAATTTTAATATAGTGTTATTTATTTTAAACAGTAGGCTTGGGGGCATCTTCATAATTCCTCGCTAGATCTAAGGGCCCTACTACCAGCTTTCGTTGATAGTTTATTTAAGTTATGAAAGAGATAGCGCATTACAAGGCGAAGAGTGGCGTCTTTGTTTAACACCGACATCAAAATAACTTAAGAGATGTTTGAAGGCACTCAGACGTCTTTCGCGATTATTTAATAATCTCGGATCTACACTTGATCTATCCTCCAGCTATGAAGAGAAGCGTGAAATTACATTTACTATTTCTTATTGTAACACCAAAGAAATTGTGTTGTGTAGTGTTGAAACTTCTTTGTAGCAAGCGATACGAAATATAATGCAGTTGTGGATGAAAATTACACCATATTTAAAAAGAAAACAAGTGCTTGATAATTTATAAATAATGTAATGGAATATAATCGGATTATTAGATTTAAAAAAAAACGTTGTTTAACATTGAAAAAAATAAATAAACATTGCGGCTATGCAGATATTTTTAATCTAATGATGTTTTATTAAAATTTCACTGAACCAAAATTCTATACAAATCCATCTAGCACATATTGTGTATCATCCCGATGGCGCGACAAAAAATAGTACCACTACTTGTAAAATTGTAATAAAACTACATTTCTTCTACCTCTAAAAATTAAAAAAAGATATCAAACATTCAATAGACCCCACACAGCCTATATAGATCTACATATATTGACAAAATTCAACACCATTATTATCTTACAGGAGCGCAGCAAACCCCAGCGTACTCTAGAAGCAGAACCAGAAGAGAGTCAGCAAGAAGAACAGGAGTATCTGGACGAGCTCCTGGTGCCAGAACCCTGGGAACTGAACAACACAGCCAGGGCTGGTACTGAGATACTGTTCTTCAACAGAGTGCCCAAGGTCGGCAGTCAAACCTTCATGGAGTTGTTACGTAGACTCTCCAATAGAAATCGGTTTGGTAAGTTATCATTGTATTTAGGTACCTACTAAGTAATCAATACAAAAAAATCGGGTAGAAATTTAAATATTATTGAGTTTTTAATTTTAAGCTGATAGTTCAATGATTGATGAATCTGGTTATGTATTTATGTGTAAGACACACTTGATATGACACACACACTTGATATGATAAGGCAAATGATTCTGACATTTTGATCAGTGCTATTCTTGTCTACAGCCGTTGTATCATCACTATCAAAAATTGCATTCACGTATTCATTCTTGGCTCATTGATCCAAATATAAGTGTAGTTTTTGTAATTATCACAAAACTTTAAGTGATGTAATAAATTATTTTCTTAATTGATATTGTCAGTAACACAACACGTGCATTACAAAGTTTACTTGAGTTTAATCCAGATTAATTTAAAAAAACATTCCTTTACTAATTAAAATACTGAGAAGCTTTAATTTTCAGAGTCGGTATCTAATTAAGCTCAATTAATTACGTCGATATCATGTTTGTTGATTACCGTTCATTAGTGTTAAGCATTTTTATAACTTTGGTATCTGAGGCAAGTATTACATTAGTTTTCGTAAAAAAATCAATTTACGTAATTTTAAAATATGCCTTAGTTATACAAAGGTAGGTAAACGTTTCAATTATACGTTACAATAAACATTTTTACAAAATCACTCTTATTCTAAAGTTAAAAATTAAAACAATCTAAATACCCAAGTTTTTAAATGTCACTATTCAATTTTTATCGAAATCGGTCCAGCAATTTTTGTAGTCGTAAATTGCATTGTCATCGAGTATGAAGCTACCTTGAAAATTTCAGCCTCCTAGCTTATCTTGAAGTGCCTCAAAATTGAGTTACAATGTTACAAAAATCGAACCGGAACGACAAACAAGAAAGTGAGTGTATAAAATGGTGGGAAAAAGTTTTAACGCACACATCTACACAAACATTTTTGCTAATACCTATACATACATTGGTGGTACATACAGTGGTACATACGGCTAATCTCTTCTCAACTTCCAGGCTTCCACCGCGACACGGTGCAGCGTGTGGAAACCATCCGCCTGGCGCCCGCAGACCAGCAGGCACTCGCCAGCATCGTGACGTCATACGAGCCCCCCGCCTCGTACATCAAACATGTCTGCTATACTAACTTTACCAGGTAAATAGAACATTATGAAATAGCACTTGTGCAAATAAAAAAAAATATGATCCCAAATATAGTTCTATATAATAAGGTCCTGTTTTTATAAATTTGATTAAAACAGTGAAGGAAGTCCATTTTGATTTAAAATATTAGTTCAACACACACTATGAGAATTGATGAAAATTGAAAAAAAAGGTTGGTATAAAGGATTCCGTGAAGATGATTACAATTTCTTTTAAACTATTTCTTCTAAGGAAGAGTCGAATTTCAATGTAAGAAAATTTCTACATGCATTTTTCAAGTGATTAGTCATGACAACTTTCGTCTCAAAGCAACACAATTTGCATGGACAAGTGTCCTAAAAACCATTCAAATTAAAAATCTACAAACTCACTGTAACGTTTTAGTTACGAATACTCTATCTGTCGCATTCCTCGGGGCATCAATAAACAGAAGTGATGTAAAGGAAACAATCAAAAGTTATTGGCGAATAAACTTGAGAATGCTAGGATCGGGGCCTTTCCGAGTTCTATTAAAGTTTGCTGGCTATTGTCGGAGTAACAAATAACTACGCTACTAAAGCACAAAACACTACCACCATTACAAAGGAAATACAACTCATTGTTAGAGAAAGACGGAGCAATACAAGACATATAGTGTCATCTCGTTTTCACAATTCCATCAGTATTAGTTTGGGCTGTCGTGGTAGGCCCCCAGATGGCCGCGAGCGATGAGGCCGTGAAACGAGCGAACAAAACCAAAATAAATACCTCGCTACTCTGTTATTCATATTTGAAACTTGTTACAACCTTAATGGGTGAAGTTTGAAAGCTAAATTATTCAGACCATGTTCAAATCTGACTATTGTTATGGTTTTGGTCTACATTTTAATATGGGAGTAGAATATGAAAGTAATAATTTTATAATTTATTGTATTGTAAAAAAACAATCCTGCTTGTTTATGATCAGTTTTTTATTGTTTTAACTTACATCGATGTAGAGTCATATGTCTTCATCCACTGAAAAAAATAGTGGTTGCGAAAACATGAAAATAATCAAATTTAAATACAACTAATGGATAAAGGAACGAATTAGGTAGTACTACGTTCTTGCATTACATTCATAATCATTCATTTACCCTGATAATGAATAACTGATTAATATTATTAAGACAACGATCTCGTAACATAACATCAAACTGCTGTCTTATACAAAACGCAGGCTCATTAAATCAAACAATAGTGAATGCAGCTGCCTGCCGACAAATTGGAATCCAATTGCTAGAATCAAAACCATTCGAACGCACAAATCAAGCACAAACGGTATCTGGCGCTAAATCTTCATTGATGTGAAACAAAAACAGATCGACTATCAAGCGATACTCATATTAATGTTGTACATTGTTCCATTTAGTACTAAAAAGCGAAACATCAATCACCAAACTGTAAGACGGGAAAATATAACATGATTAATGGATACGTAGACATTAATTGCTCTGTCTATTATCCGATAGGCGACTCTCTTGTTAGTGATAATTATACAACGGCACGTGCAAAAACTGTTGAATTGCTATTGTTGAGCCGCTGTTGGCCGATACGCCGGTAACGGAATTATGAGTCTCGCTCCTGCGGTTTTCCATTTTCGTCGTAAATATTTACTGTTTATTTAATCTCTTGTTAATCTTTATCTGCCAGTGAGTATTTAGGTCATGTCGATAGTAAATTAGAGGATTAAATGTAGTGTACGTTAATGCTAGTTGATTTTTGACGCTCCAATAATATTGCCAATTATAAAACGCAATGCGATGTTCAGTTCGTGTTGGTTAGACTGTAAAATAGGCCTGATTTTTCATTTTACATATCTAACAGAATATTTACATGGGAATTATAATGCATAAGTCTTCAACGTTACATTTTTAGTCTAAGATCTGCAAGGTAAAGATCCCTTTTGCTCTGTCACCCTCTGAGCCAAGTGGTTTAGGTCAATGCAAGTCGCTGCAAGACGTATCACGGGTTCGAGCCCCACTTGTCATTTTGGGTATTGGGTCGTTTTATTCATAAAAAGGTGTTCGTCAAACAATGTTCCACATAAACAACGTGATAGATTTACATGAAAATCATTGTTTCCCTTTAGGATGGGCTTTCCCTCTCCAATATACGTGAACGTAGTACGTGACCCTGTGGAGCGGGTGATATCCTGGTACTACTACGTGCGAGCGCCCTGGTACTACGTGGAGAGGAAGAGGGCCTTCCCTGACTTACCGCTGCCGGACCCCGCGTGGCTGAAAAAGGTTTGTACCACCACTACAAAAATGAACCCTATTAATAAGGACCTAGTGTAGTCGTTTTACAAGTGTCTAGACTACGGCAAATTTTTAACAAAACCTTTTGATTTTGATACAGCTCTTTTCGCTAACATTACTTCATAAATTTATTGAATATCAGGGCAGCTCTTAATTTAGAGTAATTTGTGAAACGTCGACTACTTAAGTTGAACAAAAATTAAGATTTTTTATAGTTTTTCTTTCTATTAAGGGAAATTTTGCCTCCGACTACTTTGCGGCACTTTTCACAAGTTACGTAATTAGCAGTTGCGCTTTTTCATCATATCTTTCTTGCGGACAAAGAACTAGCAAAATACTACACCTAGTTCTTTAAACAATATTATTTGAGTAGTGTATGATGATCATTCGTATTACCTACGAGTTAACAAAATTAGCCACAGTACCTACTATGTTTGCTGGAGGAACAAGCTTTTAACAAGCTGTCTGATGTGTTCCAAAAGATAACTCTTGTATTGCCTAAATAGCGATTGTAACTAAACGTTAACATGTACACAATGTAACATTTGCATTGCTAATGATGACGGATTTCCGAACATTCATTGATAAATAGCCGGCGTTTGATAGACATCGATCAAAATAGAGTAATGACTAATGGATACCGATATTTTAGCATCGACTAAATATCAGTACATTATACATTTAGGCCTTTGAAAACCCACGAACAAATTATTTAGCTCAAGATGTGACTTCATTGTGGTTTAATTCTCTTAAAGACAGATCGATTTTAAATGGCTTTACCATTAATTATCAAGTTTTTATCGTACATAAGGCATGTCACTCGTTCGTGACAGGATAAAAAGAAACGGAATAATAGCTAGGTATTCTGATCGCCTACGTACCGAGATATTTTCATAGTTTTCTTACTAAGTCGTGAGAACGTGTTGGCTATTAATTTTTTATTGTTATTCTTCTGTAATCGTGACATGATCTTCGCGAGATGAGTTTTTATTTGCTAACGGTGAAAATGAGCCTTCGATCTTGTTTGAGATGAAGCAATTCATGTGTGGATGATTACTGTATTAACTGTAACATATTGAACAGTTGACCGCAGCGGACTTTGTAACACTGACTTCAAAGATAATATGTTAGTATTTTTCAAAGTCTTTTAGCTGCACATAAGTCGGACGCAGCTAAAGCGCTTCACTCATTTAAATTTAATTAACATTTAGTAGTACTGGTACCTAATAGTGTGAGATAAAATAATATAATAGCTTAAGGTCATTTTTATGTACAAAAGTCCCTTCTAAATCAATAAAAAAGAAGATGTTTAGCTAGTAAAACGTAAATTGTAACAAACATGTCTGTTTACGCAGGAGGACATTTTTATACCTGATTTTCATTAAAATCCTTCTAAAATCTATCCGTCTCACATTAATGTTTAATACATATGTTTTTCTTTGAAAAACTGATTATCACAAAAATTTGTTATGTCTCAATTGCGTTGTGTTCAGATATCGTTAGTTCGATTTTCACGTCTCCTTATACCGGTACCATAAAATTGACCCTACCGACATATGGGAAATAAGTTGTTCCTATCAAACTGCCTGAGCCCTTCAGTACAATGTGTATTATTACACCAAGATTATCGTAACCAGGTAAATGGTGGCTATAAAGATAACCTCTCACTAGGATAAAGTTATAAAAGATAGTTGGATCAGGATATGCCAAGCCTAGCCTTAGTTTATAAAGGCTGATCGATTTTAAGTAATATTTTGTAAACATTTGCTAAGAATCCAGCCTTAATTTGACGGACTAGAACGTAAGTTGGGATTTATCGTAATAAATATAAACGTTAATAATTGATCACACCAATATTGTGTCAGATGCGAATTTATATTCTTTATTATTTTCCAAGAAATTACAAATATTAATTTAAGTACTCTAATAATTACGTCTTAAGTTTATTTTATGTTCTGTCATGAATCTCAGCGGTAATTAAAATGTAATTTATCAAAAAAGAACTAATTTATTTAGCTAATAAAATCTAATCTGAAAGATATTTACGGCTTATAAAATTCTCAGATTTGACATTAAGCTATCTAACAATATTCTTTATTGAAGCAATAAATTGCAACTTTGTCTACTAAAAGAAATACGAAGATACAATGTTTCTTGTTGGAGGCATACGGAGCAGTAGAAATGCACGGATACAGTGAAGTAGGTTTTCAGTAAATTGGTAAATTGCTCATCGGTGGTGAACCCTTCTAATTTTTTTTCAAAATGACGCGGAGTATCGATTTTGTAGCACTTTTTTTAGATATTTTATTAATGATTCGTTCGATCGATATTCCAGTCTTTTTTCTTCGCGGCCCAGTCTTTCGGATTATACGAAGTCTTAAACATAAAATTTAAGTTGGACACATTTTTTTATATATTAGTAGATATAACCTGAATGTATACTTAAATCAAATGGCAAAGCGATAGAAGCGGCAAGCCACTTTCCATATATTGGATCTGAAATCTCTATCCTGCAAATAATCAAGTGTGGTCATTATGTGCTCACCCTTTCAAGACTTGAGAATCTTTGCTATATAGTATCATATTCATTTGTCTAATACATTGGAACTAGTATTGGAAGTTCTTCGCCACTGCTAAGGACATCGTTTCTTAAGTTACTAAACGTTTTTGTCAAAGATGTTTTTAGTTGTGTAACTAAATCGTTTGCCACGCATCGTCACAGCGAATTGATCGTCGCCAATTTACGGATGAAACGGCGAAAATTGGTCACGTGCTGTGGACTGCGCGGGCGCAGGAACCTGATCCTCTATACTCTGTAGGGTAACCATGATAAATAGAAGTTTATGAGGTTATAAAACGTTATGGTATTATAAACACCTACAGTTTTAAAACATGGAAAACGGTTTGTTCATTTGTTATTAAATATAGTATGATGTTTTCATTAGATATAAACTTATTTACGTAGTACCGTATTACGATGTTTACATATTTTCAACATGACGTCATCATAACCGATTTCCAGGATTAAGAACCTTGCGTAACTCAAGCTGTATTATATCATTGCATTAAAAAAATGTCTGAATGTAGTCATGGCATGCTTGTATAGGTTCCTATATGTTCTCCTTAATCACATACTCTCGCGTCCGTATTAGTTCATACGTCTCATAATATATTTTTTCGAAACAATGCAAGCTACATTATGAATCTTGATATGCTCAAGCACTTAGATTTTAAACTAAAAGATTTATGTTATGGCCAAACAATAAAATTGTATTGCGTGATACTTATCAGTTTTCCACAATGAGAAAATTAAAACAATCTATGACAGTCTCCTTAACATGATAAAGTTCTATAAATAGTCGCTGTTTTCAGAAAATATCCGACATTTGTTTGATTATAAACTCTTGATGGTTATCCTTAATGGATCGATTGACGCAATCAAGGAAAGAAATCGATTAATAAACGGTTACTTCTATTTTTAAAACATCGCTTTATCTGAAGAGCTTGCAACAATTATTCTGTTTATAGTCCCTGTATTATTCCTATAAGAAACATGCATTTCCATTAACTCAATGGATAAACGTTTTTTCAACGACGGATTGTATCTCAAGAAATCAACATTCAATGGTACATATTTCCAGTAATTCCCTTATATAGTTATCGAGCGTGAAATATCTAACGTAACAGGAGTTGATCCAATCTAAAATAAAAGAAAAAAAAACCGAGTAAAATCTTGTTTTCAATTTCGAATCGAGACAAGAATTACGGTGTTCGGTTTATAAACCGGCTCGCGAATACAATAGGAATACAATTAAAGAGTCTTACACCTCTCTACTGTATCAATCAATTTGGAACGCGACCGTTAGCGCCATGGTACCCATAACATTACACACTGACCAGCAAGCATTCGTTCCCAAGCTTTCGCGATTTCCTTGCTCTGTAAACCTACTTCATGGTCAAACTATAAAATCGACTTTGCACGGATATATTACGAATTATTTTTTTCAATTTTACACTACCGACTATGTCGAATCTGCCATTTTTTAAGTGTGACGTGTTCCGTTAGACCTGTCTAAACGTTTATTCAGTAGAAGCCCATGGTCAGGGGTTCAGATCAGTCGGTCACGACAGCCGCGCTGAACACGACACGAATCAATGATCACGATCGATGCCAAACCAATAGTAAATTAAAGCAATGCGTCTAACGACTCGTGAATTAATTGGGTTAAATGTATTGATGGGATGTTCAATGATACATTAGCTTTACAAGTTAACGAGTTGCTTCACTGCACAAAGATTATTTCCCTTTTAAAATTGTACTTTTATTATGGATATTAATTTTTTATTTCCTCGTGTAATATCATGACCTTTATACATTACGGTTACCGTGTTGAAGGTACTTAATGTGCCTTCAACTTGTTGCACATTCAAAGTTCATCAAAATTGACCGATAAATTTTATTATCCAATCTTGAAGAAGCTTTAGCTACTGCATGCCAGCAATTAAAACATTGCCTAAAGTGAAATAATAATAATAAATCTTTATTTCCATCAAATCGAATGCTTAATTAGAATTTCATGCTATTATTATTAAACTTTTATGATGGAATTGCGTTTTTGTGAATGAAATAGTTATCAGTGAAGTGATTTTTATTACGGTATCAATATGTTGCATCATAATTGTACATCTTTATCTAATTCAAGAAAAGGTATCTCCTAAACACATTCACACTTCGACAAGACTATCTTTATTTTGATTAAACTGTTGCAGTTTTATGAGAATAGCTGGCGATACTAATCCATATTGCTAATTGCCAAATAAACAAAACATGAAAAATCAATTCTCAAATCCTCACTCCATGGAAAGAAGTATTAATCCAGCAGTTCTAGATTTATAGACTGGTATCATTACTGTTTATTTTTTTTATTGAATATTCGCCGTTTAAAGGTTTATACCAAAGTCATCATCATTATCAGTTATGGCATTCTTCGAATTTATTCGTATATCGTTTCAAATCTGATTATATATATGAAAACAGGATAGTTTATATCCCGATTTTATTTTCAGGTCAAATCATTTTCATTTTGTACTGGGCGAAAGCCAGTCATTTCAAAATGTGTTAACCAAAGATTATCAAGAATAAGTCCACCTTATTAATTATAACTAGTCTCAGTAACAAACAATAATTAAAGATCTAGTTCACGCTCTAGATCCTTCTGTACTATTTAGTGACGCAATTAAAATGCAACTGCAATTGTTTCGTTAAATGTAATTTGCGAGCATTGTCTCGTAGAATACTTAAAACCGGAGTAAAGACGCTAATGAATAGTCCTTTCGACTTGACCTGAGGGCAAAGTGCTATTTTCAAAACTAAGACGGAAAAGATGTAGAGTGCTACCACGCTTCCACAATTGCTATTCTTAATATAAAGGTGAAAGCATCTTCTCTCAGTATAAAAAATGACGTCTTTTTCTTGGGAAAAAAAAACTGAAACCTTTTGACGAAAACCCTTTGAAAAAAAACGAGCAACTGGATTACACCATCTTTATTTTGATCTAGTGGAAATCTTTATGGACTTTCTTCACCCTGAGAGAGGCTAAACCCACCGGAGTGCTTCTCTGCTCTCTGTAGTTGGAGGCCATACGGAGACACAGACACTTTCGCAGAATACCGCGAAATACATATTTAACCTACCCCAATACCTATGCCAGTTTCCAATACCTACTATAAAATATTCTGAACAATTGAGAACGGAACGGAAAACAATTTAAAAGACTTTCGAATCAAACTGGTAGTAATTAAGACAGTGCATCAAAACAAAAATATTTTCATTGAAAAAGCGCAAGAGAGTTAGACAATTTAAGACCAATTCAATTTTTTTTTAATAAACAAATTGGAAATATTCAGACCCTCTCTCTGTTTTACAGAGCTTCGCCAAATATGCAAGCATCTATAACATCGATATTTTGATTGATTCTCATTTAAAAATTAACGGTCATCGTTTACTTAACCAAAAAAGCTTACCTATTATTATGAACCGGTACCTTTAATTGCCAAAAACCTAGATCTAAATTCATTAAAATGCAAATTGGCTTTAAATTATTCTGACAAAACAATTAGCGCCTACATATTAGAAAATTAATTATGCCTACCACCATGCCCAAAAGTCACGTGTTGAAGAGTTGTTATAATTGTGGAAGCAAGATGGCGTACAACACTGGGTAGCGCGTTCTCTTTTCCACACAAACACTTTAATATTTTAACCTTTTAGATGTGGTGATAGGCAGCAAAGCAGTCTTCAAAAGCACATAGGTATCCATACAGGCATAGCATAAACAACTTTTTTTGCAATATGTTCCTGTCTTCGGTCTACAATGAGATCGAAGCGAAGTTTGAGTAATGACTAGCGTATTGTTAAGTGAATCAGGTCATAATGAATAAATATATCCTTATTGTTATACACTGTAATGTGAAAAATAATAATAAAAGCTTAAATAGTAATTTAATGTAGAATATGTGAACCGGATTGGAGGGTAATGTACTAGAAAGGTTCGTCTGTGTTACCAACGGAAATACTAATATGTGAAACATTTTGGGGATTCATTTGTACTGGAATGGTCATTTATTTAATTAGTAAATAAATTAAAAATAGTAAATAAATTTAAATTATTTTACAAATGAAAAAATAGATCTCTCCCTCCTTTTCTTTTTTGTCAGCCTAATATTAAAGGTACCGTCGCTCGGCTGTAGTTAGGCTTTTGTACTTATTTCGGTCACTAAATAATCCTAGTCTTATTAATTTAACATGACACGAGAGAATCTCGTCATCCTGTACGTTGACTTCAATCTATTTTTCAGACACCTTCCAAGAAACGTTCTTTATATTTTTTGCGTGCTTGAGTTTATATTCGTGACGAAAAAGTTCAAGGTTGCACTAAGAAAACAAGTACAAAACACATTTCCTTGACAATTGGGCAACACTCAACCAACAGATCTCATTTAGATAATGGACCCCACTCAGATCATATGTAAATAGACATACAAATAGAAATAAAACCTTATTCTAGTCAAACTATTTTCAGTTCACGCATATCCATTGAAGTGACTAACTATAATCAGTAAAAAATAAATTAGTTTTACGTCAACAAAAACTTGACGTTATAATTAGTTGACGAAAAAACCTAAGTCCATTCTGTATTCTGTTTAGGATGACCCGTGCTAATCACGGTGAGTAATTAAAAATATAATTGGACTTAATTGATACTATGTTGATGGCTATGGTTTTCGTGTACCGTAACGAGAAGAAATTGAAATAAAACCTTATTATAGAAAAAAACAACCCAATTAGCCGAAAACAAATTAATATCATACGAGCTTAGGCGTTGCGGCCTCTTTACTATTGTCTATTATTTAAAATTAACCGAAAGTTAAATTATATTCCAGTAGACAATCAATAGTAAAATAAATCAGTGCAGTCGTAACTTTAGAAAGACAAAATAACTTATCGGTTTTTGTTTTGCAGCAAAATATAATTATAAAATCATGGCATGTAGGAACTGCGTATGGTATCACGTAGCTTCGTATTTAATTGGTTCCATATCAAACTCCTATAATCCAATCTCACGTGGGAGTATCAGTTATAACTAAAATGATTAACGAGGGTTAACGAATTGATCACGGCAGAGTTGACCTTTCGCAGTATCAAAGTGACTGACCTTTTGGAAGCCTCTAGAGATAATCCCTTATCTTTTGTTTTGCCTCGGGGAAATCTGAGGATGATCAATTATTTGTCGGGAAGTGGACGCCTGCGAGTGTTGTAGGTAAAGGTATTGCGTAAATTATAGGTGTGTTTATAAAGTACTAGCTTTTCGCCCGCGGCTTCGCCCGCGTCGAGGTCGGTTATATCGCGTTTCCAAGAGAACTCTTCAAAAGTCCGGGATAAAAACTATCCTATGTTCTTTCTCAAGGTCAACTCTATCGCTGTACCAAATTTCATTAAAAACAGTTCAGTGGTTTAGACGTGAAAGCGTAACAGACAGACAGCAAATACCTGTCAAAAGTATATAATAATTCGGTGTATACTTCCAGGATTTCGAGACGTGCGTGTTGAGCGGAGACCGCGAGTGCCGCTACGTGGAGGGTGAGACTCACGAGGGTATCGGCGACCATCGAAGACAGACGCTGTTCTTCTGCGGACATGAACCTCAGTGCACGTATGTATTCAAATAGTTCTTTATAAATATTACTTGACTAATATAAAGGAGAAAAGTTATTATTATTAAGTCACACGCGCAAAGACACACAGTCGGTTTGGCGTTGTGACCTTAACCACTATGCTGTCAGTGCTCTTTTTGGAAAGTCATGTTAAAGCCTCGGTTAAATAATATTGATGGTTAATTTCTTTAAAGTACATTGCAATCAGAAATTAGTGAAGATATAGATAGAATCGGAGAAAAGGAGTATAGAATTTAAGATAAACTTTGCATTCAATTCAGCAATTTTATTTAAGCAACGAGTTTGGTTGCGGTTTGCTCAGATAAATCTAAAAGGCAACCTTACCTAACAATAGAAATACCTCAATGTAGTCTACTTAGTCTTCGCCAAAAATAACATTGATATTACTTTACGTGTTTTTCGGTTCTTATTGGCCGTTCTATCCTTATTAAGTCTCTTAATGAGTACAAGGTAAAATTATTTGTTCTAAGATATATCACTATATCTCTTGTACTTCTCAACAAATAACACAAAACTTTCTTACGTTTCAGACCGTTCAACAGCGTGGAAGCTCTACAGCGTGCTAAACGTGTGGTAGAACAGCAATACGCAGTTGTCGGCGTGCTTGAGGACATGAACTCCACTCTCCTGGCGCTAGAGAAATACGTGCCCAGGTTCTTCAAAGGAGCACTGAACCTTTACTGGGGTAAGTATATCTATTCCTAATTCAAATACAACAAACTGGAAAAAGATTCAGAAGGTTTTCCGCATGGAGCCCGAGCTACGAATATTCTTACCTACCTATGTCAAGTTTGCTACGAATGTCAGGTTCGATTTGCTCTAGATGAAGGAGTTTCGAACGTCAAGTTAACCGTTGATTTTTTTTAAATCTTTTTTAATGTGTAGAAGATTGTAAATGTAGATAATTCTTTTACTTGTCGATAGATGGCGTTCTGCATTTAGAGCCTTTTCCTAGATGGCGGTGTTGAGATTTTCGCAAGAACGATGTTATATAACACTGTCCACTTCCCTGTTCCATTGGGAAGTGGTTTTTGTGACTGTGTTCACTGTGAATATTTTAGCATACCAAGTGAGACGGTACTTACAAGCTTTTTGATGATAAAAATGCCATTTCTTCTTACAGATCAACTGAATACCTTCAACCGTATCAACCGAAACGCCTTCAAACCGCCAGTCTCTGAAGCAGTAAAGCAAATAGTTCGAGCGAACTTCACACGAGAGATCGAGTTCTACGAGTTCTGTAAACAGAGGCTACATATGCAGCTGAGGGCACTAAGAGATCCCACCATCACCGTCCCGACACCCAGAAGTAGGAGACGAAGGGCGCAGAAGAACAGAGTGTAACCTTAGAACCATTTGTTAGACTAGAAGCGTATAATCGGTCACGTTATTGCACTCAGCTGTTCTTTTGGAGCGACTGCAAAGCTAAATTGTAGCTGCCTGCAGTCCTGGTATATCAATCCAGAACGCGAAAAGAAAGGTTTCGGAATTCAGATTTGAAAGTTTGAATCTGGAGTGCAATAAACGCGGTAACAATTATGGTATTATTGAACCTAAAATGAAAAGTTGAAGAGCATTGAGTGTTCACTTAATGTAAAACAATATTGGAGGACGTCCATCTTGGATTTTCGATTCTTGCAGTCGCTGCTTGGAATCGCGACATCTTCGAATCGCGGTTCTGGTTTAACAATGTATTGATCCTGTAACCATAGCAACCTGGTGGGTATCCCATCGCTTCTAGACTGTTGGTTAGAAGTTAACCGCCTTATAACGCGAGGATTATTAAGATTTCGAACATTTTATATCGAATCTCAATTAAAGTGCGATTCATTTAATGTTTTTCGCTATTTTCAATTCGGTGAGAGACTAATTTTGACTGTGAATGTTAAGAGATAAAAATAATGTAAACATTTCGCTTGAGGGCCGATTTTTCAATCGCCAGATAACTTTTGTTCGACGAATATATTTGACGTTTTGACAACTTTTGTAAAGAAAATATGTCAAACAGCCATATTTATTCCTCAGATCTGATGATTGAAAAATCGACCATAAGTCATTAAAAAAAAAATGTTTTTCCAAATGAACATGAAAACAAGGTTATCACACCCTAGTTTTCTGTCCCCTAATTCATTTGCACCCTTATCTAAATGTGAGTGACGTCAACATTTTCCTAACATAAGATGTTATAATGTAAATAAATGTAACAATAAATATGTAAATTATTGATCATATCAACCATCATTCATTAATATAGGTGCCGGAACCTAATTTATAAAGCCTAAATTAAAAACAACCATAGAAATTAAAGAAATACGTACCAGAAAATTTATGTAACCATAGACTAGTTAAGAGAAATTTCTTTTTAAGAACAATTGTTACACATTGTGTTTTTGAATAATGAACGCCGCCATCTTGGTTTTTCGGCGGGATATTGTGACTATTTATTTCGAATATTTAAGTGATGTCCATATTTTTTATTTTAATTAGCAATTGTCATAAGTACAGCTTCCTTTACTTTAACTAAATTGTATATTTTTAGGTTAATTACTTAGTTTTATAATGACCTTAAGTTAACTTTGTCCTTTTTTCTTTAAACTTTTTTTCTTTTTACGTACTTTGATATGATCTTATTCTGCCTAATGAAGTGTACTTATCATGCATTCAATTTATTTATTACGAGATCAAAGTAAAATGTTATTGTGATATATTTCGCTTATGTTTAAGATACTGTAATTATTAAAGTACTTATATAGTTTTAAATTTACATGAAGTTTTTTATTTCACTATCTTTTTTCTTTTTATTCCTTCGAAACCCACGGGCTTCGAACCCATGACGTAAAATAGAGTTAGGTAATAAAAAAACTAGTTATTGATAATTATGCACATTAATTTATTAGGTATGTATTTAATATAAAACAGGAGTCAATTATAAGAATAACAATAAGAGTTCATAAGGGTAGCATTCAAACTGTGTATAATTAATATGGCCACATTTTAAGAATTCAGGTACATATACAAAATAGACAAAACATCGGCCTAATAAATAAATTATAATATCGCTTAAAAGTAACAATAATTTAATTTCGTAATTTCTAATAGTCTCATTGATAAAATCTCATAACTGAATCAACAATTGGCTATTATTTATCAGTTCTCTTGTAGGAAGTATGTCATGATACCGTAATTATAAAAATATAAAATATAAATATATCCAGATTACAACACCGATATAAAATATTTTAGTAACATTATTCATTAATCGCATATTCAATATTAATGATAGGCTCATCTGAAACTTCAACTTTCAATAATTATTGCTTCATAGCTACTACATGTAACAATTCCAGACACTTTATAACGACATGAGGAGAGTGGTGTTGACACCACACTCACCTCTGACGCTAGTACTATACATTATATTCATTTTAACTATAGTTCAAAATTGATGTTATGTGAATAAAATCATGCTATCTAGGTGATACTTCTATTTCGACATTAACAATTACAAAGGTCTAATAATGTCATAAAAATTGTATTAAAATATTAATTAATATCATTCAGAATTCGTCTCTCTTATATGTACAAGGAGAAGAGGCACGGCCGCGCTCACTGCACAATCATCACATTTTATTGTCCTACGGGACGCTACTCTACAATTAACATAGTACAAAACGAAAAATTCGATAAAATATATAACTCGAAACGTCGTTACTGCAAAATGGCACTCTGAGAACGAGTAGCTCACTCGTCGGATTACAATATCTACGCCTAGTCTAATTATATCACAAGTACGCTTTACAACGTGAAGCCTCATCGAGCAGGAGCTCGGGTCGGGCGCGCGGCCCGCTCGCACAGGAATGTGTTCGCCCGGCGGGCGCCCCCACACTGACACCTCGCGGCGGCCGCGCGCGCTCAGTAGAACGACGGGTGCCAGTCCACCGTCGGGTGCAGCGGGCCCGCCGCCGCCCCACTGCCCGGCTGCTGCACTATGCCCAGCGCCAGGCAGTCGAAGCAGTAGTTGCCACCGCTGTTGCTGTCCCAGAACTGTTGGCCTTTGCAAAGGAACCGCACCGCCAGCTCGAGCCGCTGCCCCGACGATATCGCTGGTGCGTAAAGCACAAACTGGAACCGGTCAGAGAACCCGTCGCAAGAACCTTGCACGTACGTCGCCTGCAAGTCAGTGTAGGTTTTCCACCTGTTCATTGTGTAGCGTATGTGCACAGTCTTGTGAAAGTCCAAGTTTCGAACGCGAACGGAGCCGCACACTGTGACATGCACGCCGTCGCAAACTCGTGCGCTTTCTAGACAAACGTTTTGTGTTTCCAGTTTATCCGTTATCTCTGCTGGTAGCTGGAACAAGGGCACAAGTGTAAGAGCACCGAGTCGCGGCTGACTTTTGACCGGTGGAGAGCTTTGTACGTCACAGCCAGTAAGATCATCGTAGGCGGATTTAGGAATAACGGGAATTTCATCCATGAAAGTTTTTACATCCGCCAAGTCTAGCCCCAAAACATCAGCAAAGCGGACTATTTTCTTTCGGCCGGGGGTGCCGGGTGGCGTTTTTCCTGTTTTAAGTGATGAACAGCGCCGAACACGTTGAGGCCTATCATCTTCTATTTCCGTATCATTTTGTTTGTCGCCTGTATCCTCCACCTCTGCACTTAAAAGGGACGGCTCAATTTCCGGTGCTGGAGATAATTCTGCATCAATAGGAACATCACTGGTGATTATTTCTAAAGGTTTCTTACTTAATTCGTTGCATACAGCTGCTTCAAGTTCCGAAATGATTGGGGGAGATGTTTCCGCCGGTGTTTCCTCATCAAGCGGTATTTCGACCTCCGAAAGTGATAAGTTTTCCAGGAACTCTGGTGCACTAAGTTGTGTAATTCTTTCATTATGAAAATCTTCCTCGACTTCGACAACATCAGAGGGGTCGCTTTTGGCAGATTCAAATTCCGAGTCACTATCTAATGTGGCACATTGGAAGCTTGGTAAACTAAAACGGTCTGTATCTAAAGCAGCGATAGGTTTGGCAGCACAGTCCACTTCATCGAAGCTATTTTGTCGCGCACAACCCTCAAATGTGATCGCAGAATATAACCTTTTATCAGATGCATGTCCATTTTCACGTGGAATCGGTTGCAGTTTTACTGGAGAACAATCTGTATAAAAAGCAGTAGAAAATGTAAAACCATTTTTGGGTTTGTCCGCTGGCTGTACTAACTTATTTTGTTCCTTAGATAGTTCTGGTTCAGAATCGATATCATAGAAAGGTTGATCTTGATCTTCGGTGGGTGACCTTTCTGGAAAAGCGGGTTCGTAGTCGTCGACGGGGCTGGATGGGCTCTCACACTCTAGCTCGAAGTCGTAGAATGTGTCGAGTTCTCTCTGGTTGTTTGATGTGGTGGGCCTGTGCGAGGCGGTATTGTCACGCGTCAACCAGCTGTTCTCGCAGTGGTCGTCGTGCGCACCGCCAAGGTTGCTGAGGCGCGAGTGCAGGTCGCGCGCGAACGCTGCGGCTCGTCTGCCGCACGACATCGGCAGCAGCGAGGTCAGACCACACTGCGACCCGGCGCGATCTCCGCTCATCTGCGTCTGAAACATACAACAACAATAGTTTAGCATGGAACACACATTTTCAAATCTTTTAATAAACATTATCAACATATTCAATTGTATATGCGATACGAAGGTGACCTACAAGGCAATTTTATTCATTTTGGCACCGACAAACAACGTGAGTGCAGTTTACAGCTGTATCTAATATTCAAGAATTTGGAACTCCAATCTCTTGAAGTTCCGAAAGTGACTGTTTATTTTTGGATCATGTACAAAGGAGGCGCTTTCGTCTTGTACCTACTTAAACGTGAATATACATTTATAATTTGTCCGTAAAATTTCTTTTTGTAATTGCAATAGGTACTTAAGGCATCAGCTATTTATTCGACACTATCTGGACATGAAAGTTGAATGTCAAGTGTGAATAACCTCGATAAGATAATGTAACTACATTCGTTCTCTATGATCAGCACGTAGGACCAAATATGTGATTGGACGTATTCATTTGCATTGAGTTTAAAACAAAACATACTCATCAATCAGAAGTTTAAAATAATTCCTTGAAACGCATTCTTCAATGAATATTTGTGTTGGCAATCTAATTTCTCACATGTCATCTGTGCCTCAAGGAAAGTTCCCGTTTCCAGATGCGAAAGCGTGAAGGTCGGTGACCAACCTATTTTAAAGACAGCTTTATGTGGGTCATGTAACCTTGACCTCAATGCCAACAAGACAGTGCATGCGATGAACCCGATAAAGATCCGTTGTTCCCATTTCATCGCAGTACACGTGACCTTTACCCATATAAAGTTCTATGACATAATGGTATATTAATAATGAAGAGATCAATGTCAAAATGTCTGCTGTAACCTCATATAAATTAATAATGAATGGCTGCATATAATTATCTAATTAAAAATCAGAATGTCAAAAGGTCAGTTTTATTAGCGGTAACAATACGACTGTATTTGATTTGACCGGTGTCACTGCGGTTGACTCACAAACGATATGTTTGTCTACAAAATTGGACTAAATTAAAATGAGCTGTATGCTGTTGTGAAATTGAATTGGATGCGCGTGACACTGACGAGAATGAAACAGACACACAACAGCTCACTTATCCTGTTATATTTGTCACGTCTTGATTTCGGAAGTACATAATGTTTGAACATGTTTCGTAATTAGATCGGCGTGCCAAATGGACGTCATTAGGCAGCGTGACGGTCTTCTGGCGACGGTGAACGGGAGAATAGATTTCGAAAACTATTTTCAGTTTGTTTGGACAAGGCTGTGTTCTATAGCATCAACACTGGAGACTATAGATATGTCTATAACATACCAAAGCGATATAAACCTTTCTTCAATGCATTGCGTCAATGATCTTCTTTGAATTAATTTATAGCATATTTTTCAGTCTGTGAAATATACAAAAGTTTTTTTTTGTACTGGAGAAAAACGCTACTATGTTCTTTGAGTTTGTCATAAAGATATGCGACGAAACATGATCAACGTTTCAATAATTGAAGGATGATAAAATAAATCTTAGAAGATTTTCTTGAACGTTATTTTACCAAGAATTTTCGATTTAACAAATGAGTCAATTTCCCTGCTCTTTATCATTTCTATTTAAAATTGCTTACGTGGAAACATAACGTGACCAAACCAAACTGACGCATTTTAATATCGTAGGCGTTACACGAGACTTTAACAAGTTAAACATCAAATTAAACGGACGCATTTCGCTGTTACATTTTCAGCTAAATATAGTTCAGTAATGCACCGTGGTATCGATGGCCAGTCCGCCATTATCCAATCAGGACGAGTCGGTCAGCGCTCCGGGGCCTACTCTGGCCACGCACTGCTCTCCACTCGATATCGTTCATAAATAATACACGAGTAAAATCCTCATAAAGTATTATTGCTACATGGTTTACGAGAAACCTCATTCTTCCTTTGATCGTGTTCCGTAGACGACGTAAAAGTTATGCATATCTGGACCCCAATTCCGCTATTTACAATGACCGATGAGTGAATAGAAATTGCATTAAAATGACAATTTTCTATATTTCTGAACATTTCATAATTGAAAATTAACTGTATTGACTAAGTTTATTAGTAGTGTACAGAGTTTTCAATTATTGTGTACACGAATAGTGTAATTTTAATCCTATTTCCCTTCATTCATCGGCCATTGTAAATAGCGGAATTGGTGCCCTGTACTCCAGTATAGGTACTTGAAATAAAAAAATCTTGGTGTATCTTTTGTCAAAAAAAGCACAGTTTAAAATAAAGAGCGACTAAAAAGAAATGTAAAGATTATTGAATCAAATGTAAGTACCAAATAAATGTAAATCTTGTGAAAAAGATGAAAAGAAAAAGTGTTTATAATTGGGTAACACCAAAATTATTTACTGTTTTAGGTAGATACCTAAATTAATGGAACATAGGATAATTAATTAAAAATGTAATCATAATAAATGACTTCTGATAAAGTTTGTAAATAAATATATCGACCGCAACAAACGTCTTCAATCACCACAATATGAAATTACAATAAATCAATCTTATTAAAACTTGCATTCTTGAATATCTTTGCGATGACCCATATTAATGATTTAATACACCTAGAAAACTGCTTTTCACAACTTCGCATACTGCAAATATATTTCGCAATTTTTAATAAATAATATTTAAAAGTTTGAAAAGAACAAAGGTGTTGTCGAACGTCACAATTCACATTATCTGTCAAGTGCGCGATGCTAAGAGAGTCATGTGGCGGTCTGTTTGTAAACACCGCCGACGTCTTTCACCGGTGATTGGCGTCCAAGGTGACTCAATGTAAACAGAGAAAGCGTCATTCATCATACGATAACCTTAATTACGATAGGTTTACTGAAATAGGCCGTATATGTCCTTACTATAGAGAATTCGTTTAGATCGTAACAAGCTTAAGCAATTACTGCACGATAATTATGCGATAAATTAATTTGTGATCGCGATATGTTGTAATTTCTGTGACATGAATGAATCTTCTATACTTAATTCGAATCCAGAGAGCAGTAAAAACATATCAATTGATTATACAACTGTTATTTTGGTTAAGTGATTCGTCATTGCAGTGACACATTCGTGATAATTCGGTAATACAGTTAAAACCCAATATGAAAAACTAAGATATTATTCGATAAAAATGATATACTTTCCAGTCATTTTGCTTGACTTGAAACACTATATCATCTAATCCATGTTAGTGACATCAACATTATTCATACTTTACGTAGTAGTAACAAATACCATCGTTTAAAGTTTACCTGTCAAAAGGGATATTCGAACGATATTTAAAAAGTTAACTGTCATGTTTAAAAACAAACGAATGTAAATAAAATAAAGGCGACACGTGAGCTGCGGTCGAGATATTGGATAATGGGTGTATCCTTACATGTGGTACTCTGGAACAAACAATCGCTACGATTATTCTCGACAGATCCTTTATACTATAATGGCTCATCCATTTATTCATAGAATGGCAGTTAACAATTGCGTGACTGCTTGCGCACACCCACTATTTAGGGCTCTGCGCAGAATACTAAAACGATGAACATGACGGAGAAAATTCCGCTTTTGAAAACAATGCGAATTGTTATTTTTAAAAGGGGAAATTTTTAAAATTACTGAATAGGTATTAAAATTACACAAGTATATTTTTAGGTTACTGGTGAAAAACTCCTAGGACAGAATAGTAAGGTAGGCACGATTATTGATTTATCGATTTTCCGGACTTCGATTTTGGTGATCAGTATAAACGAAAAATAAGTGTATGATACCCAATATAATATTATGAATGCAATTAAAAATGCATTTTCAATATACATGAGCTTTTAAAGAACAAACTAAGTGTCCCACGTCATACGATATTTTTTTCATGATATAAATAAGTACTACATTAAGCTCAATGACCGGTAATGGTTTTCGATATTGAGCCGGTTGTCAACTCAACCATGAGTATAACTAATAAAGGGCAACTTTATAAAAAGGTGAGTAATGATACTCTAATGACCAACTCACACCGATATCGGATAAAAACTCTTCGCTACCGATGAATATCATACGCCATGTTTATAAAATACGTCATGCTAGTTAATGCTGTGGTAAGCTTAGCCTTAATTTCTTTTGTAACGTTTGCCTAACTTCAATTGGTGATGTTTATAAAAAAAGGATTTCCTCTCTATTATGAATAAGATTTAGTTAAAGAAAATGAACAGCATGTTTGCACTTTGATGATATTATAAATAATTTAAATGCAAAGACGCAGAATAAAATATGATTATGCTCACACAAACATTTTCTTCTGCAGTATGACAGTCATGGCCACAAACCACTAGACCAACAATTAGTGTAAGTTATTTAAACCGTTCGATCATCGCTATCGAATATAAAAATGACACTTATCCAGGGGACTATTATTAAAGTTCGCATTCATTACATAAAAAAAACAATTACCAAGACGTTATCTATGAACGATCGCTCAAGAGATAACATTCCTATGTACCGGCTACTGTTTACATTATTTCATATTTATTTTTACGTAAACGATTAGGGTTATTAGTTATTATTATTACTCCATCTATAAGGCTACCTTCCGGACAGATTCGGTCCTTTCGGTTACCATCAGCCTGTATTTCATGAACCAGAAAATTTTCACAGATAAAATATTATTGTATTATAACAACAAATAAAAATTGAGGAAAAGCAACGCTTGATATATGTATGGTTATAAATTTGGTGGGTGACCACTATTTTTCATTAGGCTATTTGCATTTTCCTCGGGGTAGTGATTTCGAATCGCACTTGACCGGTTTCTTCACTTAACAATTTAAAAATCCGGAGAAACCCGTAGTAAAGATAAAATCTTACGTATCTATACGCGAATTAGAAGCTACATACCGCGTGAGGTCTATGAAGAAGTTTGATAAGAGCGGTCACTGAACTCTTAGATAAGCGGCAATTGCCGACATCGTCCGATATTAACGTTGCCAATCTATTGTGCATTTGACTCTGTTTAGCCTGCACTTAACGAAGCAATTTATGAGTGATTTCGTAACGCACTCGACGACGCGTGACAACGTTGTAACTTCATTGAGTAAATAATAGGAAATTGTTTCTATTAGTTTGTTTTCTCACAATAAAGATGTTTCATTAACATATCTGCTTACAATTTATACATTTACATGTCCTCGTAGAGAACCCTCGTCACTATACATATAATAATATAATTATAATACCTCTTCCACAGCTTTCACGCAACGCTATCTAGTCTCAAACATAGCAAAGGTTTTATATTGCTACATAATATTTCTAAATATATACAAAATATAGAAAAGTTACACTCAGAAAAAGAAAAAATGATCGTGCTCATCACACAAACATTTGTCGTGGGTATCAAACCCCTGACTTACGGTATAGAAGTCAAGGTCACTAACCACTGGACCAACAGGCCAGTCAAACTGTATCGATTGGTAACAGGTTATCTTACTAGGTAGGTATTATGTACTAGGCAACGTAATAGCATTCAGATCATGCGTTATGATAATCATTGATAACATACTATTACTTCGTGTGTCATGTCACATAGGCATACTGTACAATTTGAATGAACTAGCTATATTTTATCTGGCCTTGTTCTGGTTTTTTGATTTATCTGCACTTGCAGGATATTTCCAAAAAAAATAACAAAATCTGTTCAGCTGTTTAAGAGTTTTAGCGATTTATAAGAGGTACTTTTTACAATTGTCGAGATGTTTCGCAGTTCAAAATCAGTAAAGAATCAATTAAGTGATATATAAAATCTAAGTAAAATTCCCAACAATGTTCGCTCACCATTAAAGTCTTTGATAATTGATATGAAACTTACGCAATCAACTAAATGAATTTAGTACAACAAAAATACGAATAACGACTTCAATGCTTTAAAAACAAGTCTTCAATAACTTTTTAAGGGGTTTTGATTCGCGGCTTTCTATCCAAGAAAAAGAAAGACAAAAGAAGAAATTAATTCCAATATTAATATGCGAAGCGACATTTACCATTTGAAGATTTCCAAATCTTTACGACTAAAAATCGTGAGCGAGTGTGAGAATTTTTAATACGTCTGAAATAGTCTGAATAGGATACTATGTGCCATGTAAATGTGACGAAAGATTCATGCGAATGTCCCACCGTAAACAATTAACTGGAACAAAAATGTCTTATTCTGCTTTATATACATATAGTGTGTAGTGTGTTCTGAATTAAATTTGCATACCCTTAAAACATAGGTACATATTTTATACACTATCCCTAGTAGGTACCAAAGTGCCGTCTATAGAGTGATCAATATTTTGACGATTTGAAAAGATATTAAGATACACTACATATCACAGATTTAAAAAAAAAACAATTTGTTACCTAAATATATTCTTCATCGCCCAGCAACTGTTTACATCAAAGATAACTGATCAAAATTAAATATTCCCACAATATTTATCAATTTCATTGGAGTAATCGAGAGATAACTAACACAAAGAAATGACATATCGTAATCACACTATTTTTCACAACACAACGTGAAAGTAAGGCAAAAGATAAGTATGTTACTATACTTATACATATATTATCTTTGTTATCTTTAAATATTTAAAAATCCTATTTACCGTCTAGAAATTTTAGTAGATCAAATTATTGACATAGCTTAACGTGTGTTTGTTAATACAAAATAACGAAGGTTACTAACCTTTTTGAATTTAGCAAATATGCAAACCATATTGAAATGTATGTGCGGTAAATATTCATTACAACATGTAAACAATGACCTCTAATTATATACGCATAAGAACTATATTCCAGAAACTCTTGAAAATAGTTATTTGCTCAATGAACTGGTAATTTGTATACAATACGTTTCGATTGAGTATGTTGGCTTACGGTGGTTTACTATGTAAATAAATGTCGATGCTACACTGACTCACCTATATCAAAAATCCTAATATTCAAGCACTATTAGGTAGTATTCCAACTGCTGATATTATAACGAAAGACTGTCCCTTACGTTTAAATTCATATTTTGCTTATATGCTTAAATATACTGTGTATTCTCAATACTGGTTGTTTTCTTTCTAACAGACTTCATAAATACCACTTGTTCAAAGATCAGATTTTATACGTACAAATACGACGTCGGTCTAAATTACTTACCATATTTTAAAGAAATATAAAAATTAACAGCTATTAGCGTAAACATGTCAGGCACCAATTAAACAGGTTGACCGAAAGTGTGAGCGGCAGAGGGCGAATAGCGGTCATCTTGTTCGTGTGTGTTGCCATCACGTCACTTCACCACAGCAACCGTTCCATGAAACAATACGCACCGGCAACGACTGCCTCTCAACCTTATCACTCTAACAATACTTGATTAGTCGCTCCCAACGCCGACAATTGCGGGCTGTACCATATCTCGATTTATTTTTTATCATTATTATATCGTCAGAAACAGATATGATGGTTTCGTGACGTTATCATATCGATACTGGCCAGTACTGGCTATTAGCCAAAAGAAATAGACGTATTTGAATTTTTATCGATGATTGATTAATCAATTAAAATATGATTTTGAATCGATTCCAAAACTTGTTTGAACGTTATAAAATAGTATTCACTAGTTTTTCTATAGAATATTCGATTCAGGAGGACGAAACCTCTAATTCATCTGCTAAGAGGAACATAAATTAAAATAGTGACAAAACGAAAAACGTTATTGACAGCATCCAGTGACTTATTTAAAGTAACAAATGTCGTAACCTGTCCTTCAAACAAAAAATAATATAATAGATTGCGGAAAAAATAGTCTCGTGTTTGAGCCAAACGTGTAGGTATTTCAAGAGACGCGCGTTCGTTGTCATGGCAACCATTATAATAACCGAAGTCGTGAATGAAGTAAAACTGTTAAATAATACGATTATTATTACAGAGGCGGGACCATCCTCGACCACGTTATTTGAGTCGTGACTTTCACTTTGTGTACTAAAATAGTGCGCAGACGCATCCAGACGTCAGTTTAACGTTTGGTATAAATAGGTGGAGATCACGCGCTTGGCACTGTCCAATATACTCGTACATATAGTACCTTCGTTCTTCACTCATCAGAAGATACTTTCAACGATTTGTAAACATATAGGGCATGGTCCCCATGCTTATTACGTGTTATTTGGCAATGGACTGTTCTGGTCACACCCACGGCATCGGCAGCCGCATGTCTCATCTCTCGCCGACCTTATCGTGTTCCTCGAAGTCGCTAAAACTAGCTTGCCTGTCATCACATCTATCTCATTACATTGTTCTATCACGATACGATCACACAACTCATAAATGATCAATACTTAAGGAACCAAATACTAAATCAGTCGCCAAAATTGTACCGAGTAAAACGGCGTTATCAAACATGTTACTCGAATCTGTTCCGTTGTTATGAATGATGTTATGAAAAATAACAATCATATGTTACTGCACGACACGAAGACTTAATACACACTACAATATGTTATGATTTGTTACGACTCTTGATCGACGTGACCATTTGAAATGTTCTTTCACAATAATAGTGCTTATTTCCGATGCCCATTCATCCCTAGGCAACCTGCCCACGACATAGCGGTACCCGATACTGGCTTTATTATTATTCAAACCACCGGGAGCGAGTTTGAAATTAAAGTTTAAGCTTGACAAGTTATAAGATAGGTTGTTAAAGAACGGCAATGATTCTATCAACGCTATAGTAATGGTAGGGTAGAAATTTACCGAGAATTGCCTGTCAGGTGGCAGGGCTTTAAATAAGGAAGATAATAGTATAATAACATGGAATCCTGGTCGACTTGGGGACATAAATCATTTAAGAACTCTGTGTTATTATGGTACAGTCTCAATAAAAGCATTTCGAATCGAAAATGCATCGATTACCAGTAGCGATCGAATGCAAATGCACTTTGGAATAAACAAGGAGTTTGCATGTCACATTAATTTTAAGCCGGAATTAAATTACAATAGTTAATTAAACACGAATAGGGTGTAGCCTTTCTGATAACAGCCTCGTAAGGCGAAGTTTAACTAACAGATACATGTCCATAGTAATTTACATCGTAGTGAACAGCGAGTACGGTGTAATCCAGGAACTGAGCTCAATTGTCACTGCCCACAACCGGTTGTTGAGAAAATTCAATGCGCTTTCACAAATGCCACAATTCGTTATAGGTTTCCCATCAAGAATTTTGTGTGATATAAATCGTAGATGCTCTATGTGATAAAAAAGATTCTTTTCCTTACATTTTGCTTAAAACATTAGTTTTAAAGTTCGAAATTTGCTTAGATTTCGAAATCCCTTCGCAAATAGGTAAATCAGTCTGATCTTAGGTACAAAATTGTTTTGTTCTAAAATTATTTTTTAATATTTTCTTTAAAGTAGAGACGTAGAGAGTTAGGACATTTTTGTACGGTTCTGTGGTTTGAATAAATATTTGATTGCGTGAAGTGACAGCCACCAGGCGGTCGTTATGATTACATTAAGCGTGGCCCAACGCGACGCCTTTCTATAGTGTTTGCAAATACCAATCGAAAAATTTGACGATCAAATACTAACAATCAAAGACGTCGCTTAAAAGATTCGATTGATGCATTCTAGTATCTTGAATTTTGTTTTTCTTCAACAGCTGTGTTTTCTTTTCGGTAGAAGCTCATAGTAGATAGTAGAAAATGCCAGCTTTATAAACGGAAATTTATGGTATGCAGAAATGCACTATTCTTTATATTTTTCTATAGATTTGTGCCGTATATTATGGATTTCATAAAATATCATCCCCATTTTACTTTTTCAATCAACGTTTATAATTGTAAATTATTGATTTATGTCGTTTTAAACATTGATGTGCGCGTTTGAGTAATGTTTACATGGCTGCTATTGGATCATCACACGATAAAGTTTCGCGTAATAAAATCTCGTTAATTCATCTTTAATCTCCTATTTTATGGTTTATTTCCGAGTGAATTTGCGTCAAGTGAGCGTCATGGCTGCTTATAACTTATCCGAACTGATACAAGAAACAAGCTAGTCTTGGGGGTTTACTATCATATCCTAAAATAAGACAGTTGCATTGCGCAAGCAAGATGACGGTCTACAGTCGTAGAGCGGCGTCCCTTTTCCACAACATTAGTCTAACGATAAGATGTGGTAATAGACCCTACTACAATTTCTAAGCCTCATGAGCTGGCGCCCTTGACGACTACCTGTGAAATTTCAAAGGCCGCGATAAAAGAAAGTAGTTTTTTAGTTGTTCACTTCATTTCATTCCATAATGTTGTATCTTTTGTATTCGTACTCAAAAAAAAAACTCTTTCGTGATGATTTGTCTTGGAAGAATGTCTTATTATGGATATGAACCTTAATTGATAGATACATTGATATTGAAGTTTATAATCTAGAGTGTCAAACTTCTTCACTATCATATTTCACACTCTTTAATTTATTTAATTAATATTTCTTGAAAATAATTAATCTATTACACACTTACTGTATTTCCCCTCAATTTCTATATAACGACAGTCGTCATAATTCTAGGTTCAGAGACTTTGCTGATAAACTTTCACACATACATATAATATTCTAATCATTGTGTAATACTCGCACGTAATATAACTCAGTAACAAATAAATTGCATAATTACAACACGATTGACTTAAGAAAGCGCGTGATGACAATAGCTCCGTAACCTTATATTGACATTGTTATTGTTTAAACTGTTAAACATATTGTGTATATAATCTGTATTCATTATCCAATGCAAGGCAAACCAGCCGACGGCAGTGACTTTGCTTGATTTAAAATGTGTGATCGTGAGTTTTCATTCAGACATGATTTTAACTGGCAGCTTATTTTAGTTTTGAGTTACTCTGGTTTTTTTCAATTTTTAGTGGACGTGGAAGAAGAAGGAGTATTCCGCTATGTATTAAGAAAATTTCAACTTCATAAAGAAATAATTATCATATAATATATCATTAAGTAATTAAGTGATTCCGTAAGTCATCAAAGGTGTTAGGGTTTCAAGGGTTAGTTGCGGAAATTTGGACCAAGTTTCATACGTCTTAAGTCATAATCCTTAATCAGGATTCTTTCAGTTGTTACACGAGCATAATAGTAATCTCAAGTTCAATCAAAACGACCAGCGTTAACAACATCTAAAAAAATCAATAAAACTCGTTTCAAAATAAAACCTCTTTGAATCATCATTAATACGATTGTGCGGTTGTCTAAATACTTTTGGCGCCAACGAAACTGAATCGAATTTTCCTATTTTTGATACAAAAATGTTCTAAGACAGGAGGTGCAGAGACGATTCCTTACTATTTCGAGCGAGGTCAATGACACCCGCTTACCACTTAACGTGACATTAAATACAAATGATCTTCGTAATAACAATAAAATTTAACATTGAACTAATTCAGGGGCATTCCGGAATCAAACGTATATTTAGATAGTGACGGCCTATTTAACGTGTTGTGCAACAACTGCCGTGCAGAATATCAATGAATTTTATCAAAGGTTTTAAGAATAGATTAATTACTTTTGATCTGTGACTTCGTTGTTATTTAAATCATTTATTCATAAGTGATCTTGACAATTTGATTAAGTATTCTGGTTTTATTTCAAGGAACGTAGCATTTTCAGGGATTTCAATTAGTGTCTTGGATTTAATCCCAAATACCTTTCTGCGTGTAAATTTGTACCAATTAATGTTAGTGATCAAAGTCGACAAAGACAAATTGCCTTAATTATAACTGCATTATTTATATTCGTTAATTAATGCATTTTCCAATGACATGGCACAATTTTCAAGTTTAAGATAATTTGGCATAATCTTTACTGGTCAGTAATTGCCCAAACAACTCAAAAAGTCAAGAAACAAATCTATAAAGATATTAAATAATAATAAAAAACGTAAACATCTAATCTGGACATGTTAACTTTCATTGCCCTCAATAAAAAACAAAAGAGGCACGACCTCAATATTAAACGATATGCACGCGTAATAAACTTGTATATATAAACATATACATATATTGTATATTGTCACGTGGAAACCCGTGTGCTTACGAAGGTGAGGTGATATGACGTGAGCATTCTACTATGTTCTTAATGAGGAAGATACATGCTGCCAATCTACCAATACTCAAACGAAATTGCTAGAGGGAAAACACTTAATACATTTATTCGTTCAAAAGCGTCATTCAGAAGACACAACAACGTTATGGAACAGAAATACTCAAACAGTTACAGAAATAGCGCCGTAATCTTGAAAGAATTGATAAATTTCGACCTCAAAGTTTGGAACGTTGGCGTTTCTTTCAAATACATGCCTGTCATGTGCTACCCCGCGTGTTTTTACAATGATAGTGGAACTGTGATACTGACTGCATTGATCGTAATATCTGACCTGTCCCCTTATAGATATAAAGTATATTAGTAAAGATATGTACTTAGATAACAAACACAACAACTCATCAGATGATGCCTCGCGAGTGACATCAGTTTTGATGAAAGTCTGCGCTTTTTGATTTGTCATAGTTTGGGAACGTTTTTATTTCGAATTTTAAATAAAAAGGTTTGATAACAAGACAGATTAGAATATGTTTTTTTTATTATGTATTAAGAACTAGGCAAAGGCACTATCAGATACGTTCTTCAACTATTTAACATAAGCTTATCATGTTGTAATTAAAAAAATAAGTAGAGAACTCTTTCGGAAATTAAAATTTTAAGTGTTCTCTGTCAGATTTAATTGATTGTTTTTTTTTTCTCGGCAGATACACATGTCATGACTAATTAGGTATTATACCTACACGTTTTTACGACGCAACTTTAAAAAGGTGACGATAAGAGAACCTTCACGTTTAGTTTGTCTGATAATCACGTATTATGTGCTTTATTACCTAATGCGACATTAACAGTACTATTTGTTTACAAAGTATTTTATTGTAACAGATCAGCGTTATAAATATTATCTTCGCTAAGAAATAATCTGGGATCAATGAACTCTCGTTGGATTTAGCATACGTCTTGAATCGTTCTAAATTAATATTTTTATATGATCTGTGTTTTTCTTATAAATGTTCTTGAGACCGTTATCCAGTGGTGTGATGAATAAAAATCTTCCGTAACATATTGATAAGGCAATGAGGACATTCCCTATTTAACTTTTCTCTTGTAAACAAGGACAATACATTTATTACATTCATATATCAAAACAATATAAAGTTAATTAATTGCTTAGTACAGCATTAGTGGTTTTTTCTATTTATCTAGTGAAAATTCTTATACTGCTGTATATTTTTGCTCTGTTACTTGCAACCCAGGATTCATTCATCAATATGATTACACGCTAAGCTGTAATAACTCGAGCAGGTAACAACCGCTCCATTACAGCCTGTCTTCTACATAATAACTCTACATAACTCAGTGTAGCACCTAATAATTTACTCCCTAGGTCTATCGGCGAAGTGGGAATACTAAATTGTAGTGCAACCGGTAAATAGATCCAGTATCGGACAGGAATGCTACCCTCAGACCCGCTCGGACCCCATGCATCGAAACGCATCGCACCCGCTATCGAACCATTGTTGTCAAGCAAAAAAATGCTTATCAAAAACAAAATATATATGCCACACTCCATTCAAAAATAAATTTGTAAACAATGTTCTGTTACATCGATGATAACACCTTATCACTCATTAAGTTGAAAAAAATCACCGCTCTCTTATTCACTTCCAATTACCATAATTTGTAATTGATTATAACAAACAATTTCATTACAAGAGGAGTAAACAAATTAATGAAACTATATTAAGACTCAATTATAATAGGTGACCCAAAGCACGCGGGGTCAAAGGCTAGGTGATAACAGCTGACCAATCTGATTATAATGAATTCGTTACCTTTTTAATCAACACAGGGATCTGGTGCTCCAGCGACATCTCCAGCTTTGGAGAACTCATCGAGTTTCTTCTCTTTGGCAAACACGGGCTCATGAATAACACCTTTTTGTCTCGTCCTGTTCCACTTAGTTACTGTTATTTATTTATTTACATTTATAATTAACGAATACACTAAAGATAACTGTCACTCGATGTTAGCGTGTTCACGTAATCCGTTTAATATTAAAATAAAAATGTTTTATTTATTTATTTAGATAATATTTTATTTATTTAGAATTTATTTTCTATTTATTATTTATTGAGGGTGGATTTAAAAAAGACATGTACGTTATGCGCAGCCACCCGGCGCTTGCGCTTGATGCGAATGAGCGGCGCGAGGTGCGCGCCCGGGCCGATGTGCGCCGCCCGCGCTCCACCACACAACCTATTGCAGATATTTAACCCTAGCATCAATGTTCTGCCTCGTTAGCTTTGTTTATGCACATAACAGTTAATAATCCATCGGATCTTACTGATAAACTATCGGTTACAGGGATTTCGAGCGACATGTAAATATATTTATACTGTCACGTCGGCGGCGCGTGCGCATCACGCACTGTCCGTGTGATGTGTTGGCGCCCTCGGCACCTCGACGTCTCGACGGTAAGAATGCCGACGGACGATGTCTGCTCCCAAATATTGATATATTATTAAATTTTATAAACAATTGCAACATACAGCCAATTAGTAACGTTTGACCCGTTCGCGGATTACATCAGTTCTGATTGGAATTACCGACATAGTTTTTACTTACACCTATATACATCATAAATCATTTTTAATTCTAACTAGTTTATTTTTAACCACACTTAAAGTAAACTAGATAATGGATGTAAACATAACAGGCCTATTTAGGAGAAACTTGAATTACCACTTAATCACTGGAGCAATTTAGATATTTTTTTCTATAATTATACAAGATTTGTTTTGATTAGTCGTATGTTACGCTGTCCGATACCCTATCAACAAATCAGGAAGACTTTCCACTTGTGTTGTTTACTCATGACGAACGAGAAAGTCAATTAAAACGCAAGATAAATAGTAAACAGCGTTCATCTTACTACCGTATGAGTGATAAGGAATTAATTAATATAAATTATGATAATAACACTCTAATTACCATTCAGTCACCTATTTTCTATCACGGAAGAAAATCTTCAGTTCAATTCAACTATGTAACGAATTACACGTGGAATAGTGATCTGTTTACGAAATGTTTTCGAGCAATCAGTTGTGTACCTATAGGTATTTGTTATATAGGTAAGATTTAATTATTTTAATTATGCTTCACTCTTCTGAAGACTACTTTGTAACCACATCTTACTAATATTATTCAAACAAAATATTTATAATTTCTGCATTTCTTGCATAGGATTTCCTTCTTGCTTGGTTTTTAAATTTATTCAATAAATTGAAGTTAAATTAAGAGTGTGTTGTGCGTAAATTAATAAAGTAAACAATTGAAATGTCTAAGTTTTTACGAAAGCTATATACAAATGATATTTAAATTTCTTTAGCTCCACAAAGATCGTCCAGAGATTAAAAAGAAATAAATATGTATCGGGTCATTAACTTCTAATGGTAGGTACTCGTACAAATGCATTTTTGTATAAATCCTTTATAGGGCTTGTCCTTGCAACATTGACTTCGAAGTTTATAACTATTCGTTCCGGAAATATGTACTTACTGAAATAAAACTTGTTTTATTTATAAATATAACTAAATATGTGGTCTGCCTTGGTTCATATGGGAGGCACAATGTTAGCGTATAATTGTAGAGCGAGAATTATGTCTTAAGAGTAGAAATATCAATGTCAAGGGTAAAAAACTGTCGATAAAACCTTTTTTATCTAAAAAGGTTTTAAGTATTCAATGCAGTTTCTTGATGCCTTGATGCGCAATTCTAAAGAAATCGACACACTTTTTAAGGCAAAGGAATTCGAATTTGTATGCCAAAGGACAATCAACGTTAAGCGAGCTATTTACGTCTGTCAACGAACTGTCACTTTTGTAGAATTTAATTCCAACTGCGGCAGGTTTCCAAATCAAAATGGCGCCCGCTTTCCTAATGCGCCATATTTAGGCTTTCAAGTTGATATTTTTAGCTTTGGGTGCAATGCACTAAAGCTGGCCTCTTGATAGCTTGCAGACGTATATTTATCTGTTATTTAATACTATAATTGATAAGATAACGTATTGTAACAGTTTTAATTTGGGTAATACGTTAATTCGTAAAAAGTTATCAATTTTTTTTTTCATTATGTTATCCATACGTTTTACTCTTTAAAATTGTACCTATCATCGGTGTCTGTATTGTAAAAATATAAAGTATATTTTTTTTCTATTATATAATGCTATAAAACTTAGCTATTAGCTAATAATTATTATTTGATTGAGTCTTCGAATTAGCACTCAGATGATGTTGCACAATTTCCTTTTATTGCAAAAGCAGAAAAGTAACGTAGTTTCTATTTATAAGGGATACGTGTTCATAGTTTTTGTTGTTGTTTATTTAGCTGAGAGACATTCGTTTGCCCGGTCCAGTAGTGATGGATGACACCCCTGCTGCGCCGGCGCAACAAAACAAGATGCGATCGCCGCTCCTACGGATGACGAGCCCTAAATATATTCATAGAGTTTTAAGCCTAAATGGTGTTATTTGACTATATTAGGGATTGCATTAATACATTTAGATTGCTTTCTTTAAAAAAATATATTATCTTAAAAAGGTAATAGGATCTCAACCTTAACTAAACAAAGAAATTACGTAAGTAAATCTCATTTAATTCTTTCTATTACTTCCTACACTAACTCATTTATGTGAAAATTGTGTTTATTAGTAATAAAATAAAGATAAAACCTTACTAAGAATAATCCAACACACAGTTTTATAATTGAACTGTCATAGTGTAAATAAAAACATATTTTAATGCTTCACAATTACCTCTCTTCGATAAAACTGTCAAGACGGCACAGTTAAAAGCAAAGAATATTCCATAAAAAATGTACATTATCCATATTTTTTGAAACTGTCACGTTCGTAAATCTACGTGAGAAGTTTTAAAGGTAAAAAGTATATTAGAATCATGGCCGTTAAATTTAAATCTCTTTACCTGCGGACAAAGCCCTACAGAATTATTACTACGCTTGTGGAAAAGAGACGACACTCTATCCCGATTAGTATGCTATTCCGCTTCCTCAACCGCAAAACGTTTGTTCAACAAACCTCAAAGACGTTTCGATGACCCCCCTTATCGTTAAGAAAAAAGAAAAAAAAAGATACATTCCAACCAGTCCCTAACGATTTGAAAATATGATTAAACGATAGTAACTTACTAACATGATGTATTATACCGATTAAAGTTCAAGTATGTTTAATCAATTATACACTAAATTATTTAAATTAATACGTTCAATGTTCATTAGTCATCGATATTGGGTATTAATCTAAAATTCTTCAGTTACTTAGATATCATTGCCTTATCAAAATACGAATTGAAATGTCTACCTAGTCGGAAGATTCTAGTGGATTATGAAATTAGATTAATTTGTGTTTGAATGAAAAAAGGAACTATGTATATAAACTCCTTGTTGATTTATTCAATTGAGATTGCAAAAAAACAATCTTTGTATTGACTAAAGATTGACAGTTCTTAGAATGATACATTCGAGCCGCCATCTTGGTATTTAACTTCAATCAATCTCTAACGCATTCATTCATTCCTTCTGTCATACTGTGTGGTAGGATCCAGACGTGTTGCTTCCAAGTTTTTTTTAAAAAGGAAATATAAAATTAGTTTACAAGTGACTGAGTGTATTTATTATCAGCCCCTACCTAAAATTCAATAGGTTATGGGCCCAGTGTGCGCGAGTGTTAAATAATTTCCACTGTTAAATTCATCTCTATTCAAATAATAACCGTTATTGCCGAACAAAGAAAATGGACTTAAAATTAAAACGAAATATAAAACCGTTCGACGGCGAGAAGTATAGTATTTGGAAATTTAGAATACGTGCTTTGTTAAGCGAAATGAACGTTTTAAAAGTAATTGAAAGTGATCCAATTATTCGAGACAGTTCATGGGACAAAAGTAACCGAATTGCAAAAAGTATAATCGTCGAGTATTTATCGGATTCTTACCTTGGTTTTGCAAATGAAGATAGTACGGCGAAGGATATTTTAAAAAGTTTGGATGCACTTTATGAACGTAAGAGTATTGCTACTCAGTTGGCGTTAAGAAAAAAATTGTTGGGCATGAAACTGCAAGGTGATGTTACTTTGATTAGACACTTTGCTGCGTTTGACGACTTAATCACTGAGTTGCTTGCGGCTGGCGCTAAACTTGAAGAAACCGACAAAGTCGCTCATTTACTTTTAACACTTCCTTCAAGTTATGATGGTGTTATAACTGCTATCGAAACTTTGTCAGAAGATAACCTGACCTTAGCCTTTGTAAAAACGAGGCTCCTGGACCACGAGGTCAAACTGAAGAATGAATCCAATGATACGAGTGCTAAAGTTTTACAAGCTGCTGCTGAAGGCAAGAAGAGACAGTTTAGAAAAAGGAATTTTGAAAATCATACATTCAGTAACAACCAGAAAGATCAGAATACAAGGAAGAAGTTTAATATTGCAAAATGTTATCATTGTGGCCGGAAAGGACATGTGAAAAACGACTGTTATTATTTCAAGCGATTAAATCAACCGAAATCTACGGACAGGCTGAGGACAGTACAAGCAGTCGATATTAATCAGCCTTCCGCATCAGCTCAGTCATCAGCAGATTTTTCTGGTTTTGCATTCATGACCGGTGAATACAACGTGGACGCAGCCGAACGGAAGATCACATTCCTGTTAGATTCCGGAGCATCGGACCATATAATCAACAGGGAAGATCTATTTATTAATTCTGTTGATTTATCTATTCCTATAAAAATTTCAATTGCTAAACAAGGGCATTTCATTTCAGCTAACAAGAGAGGAACATTACACGTCATTAGCAATATGGGTGTTCGAGGGACATTGGAGGATGTTCTTTTCTGCCCTGAGGCTCCCTACAACCTGTTGTCTGTGTCAAGGTTGCAACAAGCTGGAACCACTGTCATATTTGATCACCGAGGCACCCAAATATGTAAAGATGGTAAAATAATAATGAGAGGTAGGTCAATCAATAATTTAATTGCTTTGGATTTTGAGGTATCTGTGCATTTGAGCTGCTCTATGCCTAAAGTGTATAATGTTATGATAAATAATTATGAGTTATGGCATAAGCGGTTAGGTCACATGAGTAAAAGTAAATTTTTAGAGTTGAAAAATAATAAAATGACTTCTGATATTAATTTGATTGACAAAGTGATACCGGGCGATAGTTTATGTGAATCTTGTATTTATGGAAAACAAAGTAGGCTACCATTTAATCAGAACAAAGATAAAAGTTATATTCAGCGACCTTTATATGTTGTGCATACTGACGTATGCGGTCCAATCACTCCTTCAACAATTAACAACAAAAATTATTTTGTTTTATTTGTTGATCAGTATACTCACTACTGTGTTGTGTATCTATTAACGCATAAATCAGACGTGTTTTCTGCATTTAAAGATTTTGTGTCAAAAAGCGAGGCGAGATTCAATTTAAAAATAGTTTACTTATATTGTGATAATGGTAGAGAATATTTATCTAACGATATGAAAGATTATTGTGTTGAAAAGGGAATAACTTATCATTTCACAGTTCCAAGAACACCTCAATTAAATGGTGTTTCCGAACGAATGGTAAGAAGTATTACTGAAAAAGCTCGTTCTATTTTAAATGGTGCAAATCTTCCAAAATTATTTTGGGGTGAAGCTGTGTTAACCGCTGTGTATTTAATTAATTTAACTCCAACAAATGCTATAAAATCATCCAAAACACCATTTGAAATGTGGCATAATAGAAAACCACAGATAAAATATTTAAAAGTTTTTGGTTCTACTGTTTATGTGTATGATAAAATTTTTAAAACGAAATTCGATGTTAAGTCGTGGAAAGGTATACTTATGGGATATGAACCAAATGGATATAAAGTTTGGAATCCTGAATGCGAAAAATTTATTACTGTCAGAGATGTTATTGTTGATGAGACCAATTTTCTTCAATCCAGGCCAATATTGCAGCCTGAAGAGAATGTTGTAAATTCTCGTGTAGATATTAACATTGACAAGAATTGTAAGTCAATGAAGTCTCAAAATACTGACAGGGGTGAATCAGATAGTTCTAAATCTGATGATTATGAGAGTCCTCATAAAATTCGCAAAAGTAACCACGACACAATAGAATCGGAGCAAATAAATACACGTTCCGTCATTGGTGATGACAATACAAACAGTAATGTTGAGCTTCGTAGGAGTGATAGACTCAAGGGTCGTCCTTCTGTTCCTTCTAAAAAATTCGATGATTACCTTATGTGTACTCAAACAATTTTGTATGATGTACCAAATTCATTTCTTGAGATTAAAACTCGACATGATAGAGCTCAGTGGGAAAGTGCAATTGATGACGAATTAAATTCATTATTATTAAATAAAACATGGTCTTTGGTACCGCGACCGAATGGTAAAAACATTGTAGATTGCAAATGGATTTTTAGTATCAAAAATGATGAATTCGGAAAACCTTTACGTTACAAAGCTAGACTTGTTGCTAGGGGCTTTAGTCAGCAATATCTCATTGATTATAATGAGACCTTTGCACCTGTTGCCAGAATAGCTAGTTTTAGGTTCCTTATTGCTTTTGCTAATCAATATAAATTGCTAATTCACCATATGGATGTAAAAACTGCATTTCTTAACGGGGAATTAAAAGAAGAGATTTATATGAAAGTTCCAGAGGGTATATCTTGCAAAAAGGATTATGTGTGCAAACCATAGAAATCTAAATAACAAGGTAATAGAAATGGCATACACCGCAGCGATCTATCGAAACGCATGTCGCCGGTGGGCGGGGCTTCAACACATTCACAGCTAATAACTACGCAATCACGCAAACATTAACATCGAGAAGACCAAGCAAACAACACTAGGCCGTACGTCTAATGCAATAAGGTTGACTTTGTCGTTGTATGGATTCACTAACTCACACAGTCATTGCATTTTTTTTGCATTAGTTGTAGTGATTACGTAAACTACACTAGGGATTGACTACGGATCCGAAATATAATGAAAGACGAAATTATGAGTGATAATGTTTTTTGTTGTATTCTTCTATGGATTACATTATAATATGTAATTACTTACAAAAAAAAAATCGCTAATTGTCGGTTGACAAAAAAAAATATTATTAGGAAATACTTGGTACCTAGGTAGGTTTGGTTTATACGGTGGCTTTTTAGTCGTCTTACAAAAGCAGCCCAGTTCATGTATCGAATGACTAGTAAACGTTCATAATAAAAAAATAGGTATTTATGAGATTTGGATAAATTTAAATTACAATTTTTATTCAATGCTATGCTATAGCGCATGGCGTACTTTTTGAAACATTCAGTTGCGAGCGCGGTCCGAGCCGTAAAAACGGAGAGGGGCGCGGGCGGCGGCGGGCGGCAAGTTATCAAGCATGCAACTAATTTCATAGTGTATATTCGGCCTAAGTTGTAGGGTACCAATTTCGTTTACCCGTGGTAGTCATCCACTTGTCTTTTGTATTTATTTGCATCCTGCGGGATTCTGAAATAAAAATATATTCAATAATATGTTCACAAAAACGAACGACTATTAAAATTGTTACTTTTCGTATACAATGTTCATTTTGGATAATTTGTCCGCACTTAACCACATCACTATTTCCGACAGTTTTGTGCGGCCGTACCACTACAAATACGATCGCATTGATAAATATTATTTTTCGTTATACATTTCTCTTTTTACAACGGTGCATTTCTGTAAGTCTCTTACTGCAGAGGCAATGATTAGTAAAGAATTCAATTGTTGCAGGATGGTGCGATATAAATATGGTTTATAATGAAGGTTATGTTTTGAAATTTAATTTTGTAATAACATCAATATTACTGCAATAATTTACTTACCGATAAAATGTTATCTATTTATTTATGTTATTACACGATGCAGATGAATTTCCAGCCTGAGAAACGCCGCAAAGCACCATTTTTAGTGGTTCTTGCTGTGACGACGTTCCGCGAGCGACTGAGCGTAAGTTCGCGCGCTGGTGTCGTCCAAGACACCAGTGTGGCGACAAGGTCACGCGGCGTTGGCACTTCTATTACCTTGTTATTTAGATTTCTATGGTGCAAACTAAATAAAGCGTTATATGGGCTTAAGCAGGCAGCTAGGTGTTGGTTTGAAATTTTTGAGCAGTCACTTAAAGAGAAAGGTTTTCAAAATTCATCAGTAGATAGGTGTATTTATATACTAAATAAAGGAGATATACAAAGTAATATTTATGTGATACTTTATGTTGACGATTTGGTTATAATTAGTGCTAATAAAATAACAATAGATGATTTTAAAATGTATTTAATGAGTAAATTTAAGATGATAGATTTGCAAGAAATAAAATTGTTTCTCGGAATTAAAGTCACTCGTTCTAATGATATGTTGATGTTAGATCAAAGTGCTTATATTAAAACAATTTTAGCTAAATTTGGCATGCAGGATTGTAAACCTGTAAAAACGCCTTTAGAGAGCAAACTTGATTATGAAGCACTAAATTCAGACGATAATTACAATGCTCCATGTCGTAATGTAATAGGTTGTCTGATGTATATAATGTTATGTACTCGACCCGACTTGAGTACTAGTGTTAATATACTGAGTAGGTATACAAATAAAAATAATAAAGAATTGTGGAAATGTCTTAAAAGGGTACTTAGATATTTAAAAGGCACAAGTGATTTGAAACTAATTTACAAGAGGTGTGAGTATAATCAGATCTTAACTGGTTATGTAGACTCCGATTGGGGGGGTAATGATACAAATGACAGAAAGAGTACAACCGGGTATATATTTAAATTATTTGAGAAATGTACAATAACCTGGAATACTAAGAAACAACAGTCAGTTGCAGCCTCTTCCACTGAGGCTGAGTATATGGCTTTATATGAAGCTGTCAAAGAAGCCTTATGGCTTAAGTCCTTAGCAAATAGTATTCATATTATTATTCCTACTCCTATTATAATATATGAGGACAATAATGGCTGTATTAGCATAGCAAACAATCCGACTAATCATAAGCGGACAAAACACATAGATATAAAGTATCATTTTTCTAGGGAACAAATAGAGAAAAATGTAATCAAGCTTAATTACATTCCCACAGGTCAACAATTGGCAGATGCACTGACAAAGCCGTTGCCTGCAGTGACGTTCCACGAAATGACACAAAATATGGGCTTGCAGTAAAGAGTTATGATTTTTAAACTTATGTTGTGATTTGTCATTGATGTTCCTACTGTTATATTGATTATATTATTATTGATTGTTTTGATGAAATGATCTGATAAGGTTTTACTGGGTTTTCCTTATCCAAGCAACAAATGTTGGATCATAATTATAATTGTATTTTTCCCAGACCTACTTGGAAGATATACAGTTCTGGTTAGGAAGATTGTTATTATACTCCAGATTATTTTTTGAGGGGGCGTGTTGATTTATTCAATTGAGATTGCAAAAAACAATCTTTGTATTGACTAAAGATTGACAGTTCTTAGAATGATACATTCGAGCCGCCATCTTGGTATTTAACTTCAATCAATCTCTAACGCATTCATTCATTCCTTCTGTCATACTGTGTGGTAGGATCCAGACGTGTTGCTTCCAAGTTTTTTTTAAAAAGGAAATATAAAATTAGTTTACAAGTGACTGAGTGTATTTATTATCAGCCCCTACCTAAAATTCAATACTCCTTGGATAAGAAATTATACAAATTTAATTAAAAAGTAAATTTGAGCCTTAATGTTGGGTAAAAAAAAACATATCACACATACACATCTGACATATCTATGTTTTAAAAACTTTTCTCTTAATTATGCTCATAGAGATCATTTACGTTTTATTTACATCATATGTATTAATGCAAATGCTACGTAATATTTTCTTATCTCGTATCGTTGTATAAGTAAAATTCATAAAAAAAATCTTGTTTAGGAACACATAATTAGTGGCTTGGGAAATTGAATATTAATAACTGAGCGCCTTATGTGAAAATTAAATAAGTTAATTTGCATTTAAAGTAGTTGATTGAAACTGGTAAAAGTGATACAGTTCAAAATGCCTATATCCTTTATGAAACTACATTGTTTTCGCAGTAAATCGATATGACACAGGAATTTAAATTTTAAATAGGCCACAAACTTGTCACTGTCGAGACAACAGACATTGGAATTCATAGTAAACGCAACATCGATATAAATTCCTTGTGTGCCGTTCGCCCTAGGTTTGCAATCTACCTAAAAGCAGATACCAGTTCCCATAGAGCCCAATGAATTTAGTTGTCATGACGCCGACAAAGAGTTTGCTTGTGGTAACCGCATACCACCACCAATATACTTCAAGCTGTGGAAGAGAGACGCAGCTATTCGCGTAACGTTCCGTCTTGCTTCCACAACTGCAATAGTGAGTCTAAGACAAGTGGTAGGTCTTGTATCTGTTTCTGATAATGTGAAATGAAGCCAAGTTTTGCCGATATCTGCATGTCTAATACTGGCAGCGGCTGATACGAAACGAACGTGTATTTATTATCTACAGAACTCATGTACTAGACAATGTTAGAATGATAATCTAGAGAAAATATGTAAGAGATAATAATATTCTACTTTTATTTATCATTACGAATATGTCTTCAAAAAGGTATTTAATTTAGGATATTTAGTTACTTTAATAAATATTTAAATATAAGATTGTAAGATATATGCTACACAAGTCACAATTGAATACTAAGCTCTTGTTCAATTAGAATGCGATCTAAACGGACCACCCACCGAGTCTACAATTTCTATAGACCTAGATCAAGTAAGGGGGAACATTGTGATTTTGAATGCAAACTTATACAAAACCTCCTTTCGTTTTATACCTATGTATGACCAAACGGTAAAAATGGAACCCTGTTGCCAAGGCTAAGCTGTCTGTTTGTCCTCTTGGCACCAGGCTATATCTCATCAGCCGTGATAAGAAAACAGTTGAAAACATAAATACTTAACTCTTAGTGAAGCGAGTTTCACACCTTTTGGGACTAGGACCTTTTCCCAACTGGGATTCCTCATGGACATCCACCTCCTCCTGGGAGTGGGTAATGTTAGACGTACTGTCTAAACCTGAACCACCGTTCAAACGCCCGCGTTCGGTCGGTTCGTGGCACAACGTAACGATGGCCGATGAATGAATGGCAATTGCATTAAATTAAACTATTCCTATGCTGTTAAGCATTTTGCCAACACTATGATTAAAAAATTCATTGTATTGACCGTGAGTGTTCCACCCCATACTGAAATAACAATTATATCTTGAAAAATGTTTAAAATAATACGAATAGCGTTAATTTCCAATCATACTTCGGCAATTGTAAATAGCATAATTGGGGCCATAAGTAAACAGCATCTTCCTTAATTGCTGTTCAAGTAAACATGTGATTTGCAACAAGTAGAAAGTAATTACCAATTAGTGCCTGAACGTTTTGTTCATTAATCAAAGTACTTAACATATTTGTAAAGGAAAAGATTATCGAATTAAGATTACAATTTACACAAACAGATTACGCGTCTTTAATACATTAGAACGAATTAGTGAAAGGTATTGTAACCTACATTTATAACTATAATTTATTTGGTTACATGCTGAACTAAAGGTAAACAAATTTGATGTTCTTTTTTTATACAAACAGACATTAAAACAAACAAACTAGAAAAAAAACCTAAAAGGAGATCGACATTCTTATTTTACATTGGAAAAAATCTTCTTGAACAGGAAGTCCACTCGTGGCAGGGTTCCACTTTTATTTAGTCTAAACTAACACATATTTACCAAAGATCCATCAATGACTTTGCCAACCGTTGCTAGATCTATGAAACTTTTACAATGATAAAGTTGAACCCTGGTGACATAAGGACGGACAGACAGGTACTTTAAAAAGTAGTTTTATTTCAATGTCTAACATTCGCGTAAAACTAAGAAACCATTATGAAAAAAGAATCAAAATTGCCATACATTTAGTTAAGAAACTTACCAAGCTTGACCAATACCTAAGGGCGTAAGTACAGGCCTTCTATTAGGCAACTGAACTTAGATTTATCGCGGCGCTATGCAAATGCCGAATTGAATAACACTCGCAATCAAGATAACAAATTGTCCAGACAATGTTACTTAAGTGTGAATTCCTGAAATGTCTAGCTATTTCTGCTTCGACAGATATTAAGACAGGCAGAAATAAATGTTGGTAATAAGTTAACATGTTTAGAATGAGTTGAAAAATGATATTCTGTGATAAAAATTTTTTTTTTAATATAGATTTTGCGGGGCAATTTTTGCGTGTGCTTCAAAGTTATAAAAATAACGTGAGATCGTTTATTTTATAGAGAGAGCAAAGGCCTCCTATTAATTCATGTATTCTTTTCTGTCATATGCGCATACAAAAATAGTGAATACAGCATTTATGTTTCTTCCTGATTATTTTTTATACTTATTCAAATATTTCCAACAAGGAATCTTACATAGATTTTCAGTCAATGATTAATCAGAACACTACAAAATAATAGAAAATTCATATCAACAATAGAAAATTCTGCGTAAATGGGAATTGAACGCGGCATTCTACCACTGAGCCTCAAAAGCAAATACAGCAATTTTCTAGAAAAACCTTGAGTGTTAATTGTGGACTAGATGGAGAGACTGGTGATCTCTTATCCTTCGCGAGTAGTCTGTTCAGCGGCTGTAGCCCGGAATGCGTGCGGGAACCGGTCGCGGCACGCAACGCGCCCAACACTCTTTCATACGGACTAGTTTCAAGAATGTCTTGCCGATATAATAGAACTAGAGTCAACTAGACGCTATACATGTTAACTTGATGTAGTGGGATTATAGTGTTGAGACACTAAGTTCTACTTCGCTCACATTTACTGGCTATCAGGCTTTAACTGTTTTAGCGGAAGCCAAACTGTAAAAATTAAACGTGAAAATCGTATTGTTACTTTTTAGTTTTGGTTATTACAAACCCTGCCCAACCTTCAAATCCCTAACTATATCTACCGTACCTATACGCTGTTTTAGAATTAAAACTATTTTTATTTTAGCACACGTCTCTCATGAACGTATTAAGATTCAGGATTTGAATAGAACGTACCAATAAACTAATATTTGTTTATTTTCAAACTCATAATTTCTGCGAAACTAAAATTGTTTTCTGTGACGCAAGTGGATGCCATCCCATGTCCATTAGAAATAAACAAATTGTAGAGTCCGGGAGCTTTCATTGAAAAAGGTGCCTAATCTGCTATAAATATAGCAAAATAATTTACAGGTCTACTAAAAATTACATGAAAACCTATGGTTATAAAAAAACTTGAAATTATAAATATTTTATTTAAAACCATCTTCCTCTCCCACCTACGTAACATGCGGTAAAAAATATTTTAGTTTAGCTTTTATGACGCATCATTCTAGACAGACTGAACTAAAACAAGTAGCAAACTAATTTATTTATAATACAAATAACAAAGATCGTATTTAGAATTTATTTTTGGTGACATACCGTCGGGGCCAAGCCTACGCTTTTGGCTTACTATGCGCTGCATTTGAACGTCATTGGTTCAAAACATTTATCACACTTGAGAGCCGAGCCATTCAAATATAACGTCAATTATTCTCGAGTGCTTGTATGCAAAGATATTTTTATGAATTCGACTTTCGCCTCGGACGAAATTCCACTAAATCTTGGCTAGATGACCAAATTTTATCACATATGAAATTTATATTCATATGAATTTACGACCTGATTGCCTGACATCCGAGTCTGGGCGTCTGCTCGTGTTATATTCGCGTTGATAATCTGGACATTTATTAGCCAGAATATACACGACGAAGAAAGCAAAAACGAACGGTAAAAGTACCTTTTTTTCAGATCTACGGGATCAACTCAAGTCTGGCTTCGCCAGATTGATTCGATTCGAATCGCCATAGTGATTAATTACTATTTAAACACTGAACACGAATATAAATTAGCGTCGACTCACAAAGCAAGCTTACTTAATTGATATTAGTGTCGGCAACAACTCAGACAAGGTATCAACTGTACCTTAAGACATTGCAGCTCTTTACATAAATTGGTTCCGCGTCAAATATGGACTAAACCAACTAGATACCGGCTTGTTGGTCGGCTAGATCTTGTAAGGTGACTTATAGACCACGACCCGGTAATACATGAGCCGGCACCAGTAAACGATGTCGTCCACAATTTATGCCCCGCAGAGACCCGTGACCCTCTCACGATCCCGAAAACTGGGAGAATGTGCACGCGCCGTTACTATGGCAACAATGTTTGTAGCTGCCTTTACATTAAGATACTTATGGTGACAGAAAACTCACTCACTGCGATATAATATGATATACATTATGATATATTTGATACATATAATATATATACGATATATGATATGTATCTTATTAAATTTAAAGCAATATTCTTCACAAAAAATAAAACTATACGAAATTGTGGAGGTATACTTTTTGATAACGTTTCTCTGTATTGTACATTTTGTGCAATATGTGCAACTGTATACACAAACAATCAGCTGAAAAAACTCGCGCGGAAACTAGGAGGCGCTTTTAAAAAACTTTGACGCCATAGTGTCTTAATGTAAACGAGGCATAAATATTGGACGGTACTGTAATATGCTGACGTTATATGTATTAGGTTTCCGGGGCCGAATTCTGGGCTAAACGTCCGTTGAACGGAATTAGATCATATTTATCAGCTGCTTACTCGGGAGAGCTGATTTTATGTATTAAACATACTATTTGATATCTTATTTTATTGATAGAATATCGCGTCGTGAGTGCCAAAATCCACTAAATGAATCTATGGGAATCAATAATTCGAACATAACTTTCAAAGAAAATCGGAAGCCTTAGTCAATAGCTTTTTGTAGACCTTTAGAGCTTCTAAAGAATTACAAAAAGGCTAAGACAGGGTGAAACTGGCAATTAATTTATTATTCTATATTACAAAAATAGTCAATTAAATAGCAATATCAAAAAGGCCGGGGCGGCGAAAAAGTGTCAGCGTACTTCTAGAGTGTGCTACGATATTAAGTAGTACGGTATTAAAAATACCCTCTGTACGTAGGTACATACCCCCAACCCTACCCTTGACTATCCTCATTATTATTAAATAACATGACTATCACATTCTCCTATTGTTTATAAACACACCTATCTATATAATAATAATATTCGTATATTTAAAACTCATAATATTTTCATTATGATAATTTGCACATTGTTTATATTAATATGGTATGATTTATGTTTGTTTCCATGATTGTGTATTTAAATTATGTTGCATTTTACAGATTGGTTAATCGTTTTTTAATCACTATGTTGTTGGCATTTTCATAAATTTTTAACGTCTTTAATTCGGATACAATTGAAGTCACTGGAATAATGTGCATGTAAATAAACACTCCTCTTTTGTTTTTAAATAAAGTGCTACATGCCTTTCAAAACGTTGAATAAAATTAATTTAGTGCCTGAAAATTGCTATGTTACTATAGACAAACTGATTCAGATATTGTAAACACGAAATAAATTAATTTAAAAGATGAAACCAACGATGAAAATTGATGTCTTGACAAATGACTGCCGGTGTAATAAAATTTGCGGTTCCTACTTAGAAAAACAAATAGAGGACTTGTAAGCAATTGAATGAACGACTGAACGACGGTTATTGCAATCCTGAGGCCCTACAACCGCCTCCTAAAGTAATGTTATAGCTATCGTTGAAGAGAGATAAAGCTCTACACCCTCGTATGCGCTGTCTCGTTTTCACAACTGCAATATTCTTTCCTTAGGCTGCAATCGGAGGCCCTTGGAAGTCATAAATCTCGACACAATTCATTTAATTCACTGTTTACGTCACTAATTGTTTAAAATAAAAGGGTCTTAAATCGGCGCCTGGTCATTAACCTCTACTTGTTCGTGTGGGCGGGCGGCGCGTGCGCATTTCGCGTTCGACCTTCAACGACATTCAACGGAAAATAGAATTAGATCCTAAACTTTTTCGAACAGCTGGATTATTAAACGGTGTTTTTCATACATGCATCATTAGTTTTATAAGTTAGTTGTTGATATTTTTGAATGTAAATGGTGATTGATAAATTAAAAACACACTACCAGGATATTTTAAAAACTTTCCAATATTTCTTTTATATGTGCAAAAATTGCGTACCTAATTAGCTGACTTTTGTTGACCTCTTTATATTTTACTAAACGATATATTGTTAAAAATAATAATATTAAAAAAGACTAATAAGGTATTGGATCCCCTACAGCAAGTATTTGTGTTATCTAGGAATGTGTGTTCGGAGTCTGCAAACATGATTGTGGCTTGCATGCTTATAAAACCCCTCGCGATACAAGAAATAAATTCTTTACTGTGTGTGTCGTTTTCACAAAACAAAACTTCTAATTTTATATTTCATACCAAGACATAAAATAACCATTTAAACTTTTTTCTAAACTAAAAAATATCATTATAATATGTTTGAATTAGCTACAAAGTTACAGTGATTATAAGACCGAAATGCAAGTAAGAGGAGTGTCAGCGGCTTGCCTCCGCAATGGGCTTTGTGACGCGGCATAGCGCAGCGTGACGAGCCAGCACCGTGACAGACACACTCACCTACTACTATTACACGCCTACGAATGTAACTAACAACTATAACATTAGTACTCACTACTCTGATTATGAAACTACTTATGTTATAGCTAATATTACTGGGCTCCAATTCCGCTTTTACAATTGCCGATGACGGAATGGAAATTGGATTAAAATTACACTATTCGTATCCTCCTAGTATTTTGTTGAAAAAATGCTTAGGATACTTGGATGGCAGGCTCCTAAAGTAGGTAGAAGTCTGTCAATTTTACAAGTGTAAATGAAGGATGACAATCAATATCGACGTCTCAGGTAACTTTGTGCCATGATTGGAGGATGAACAATCGTTTAAAATACAATGAAATTGTTTTTCACTTTCTTTATTTTAATGTTATTTCCTTTGACACGTTTTGATAAAAGGCGACGTCTCCAAAGTAAGTCTCTTAAAACACAGACGATGTAACTGTTTTGTATTTATTGAAAAATTTATGTTCACAAACAATTTACAGAAACACCACATTCTAAAAGATGCATCTTGTTTTTTTATTTAACTTTTTTTCATTTGAGTTTGAGGAATCGTTGAACGTTAGCGCTTCAACAACTGTTGCTTGTCAAGAGTTCTAGTACAGAGGAGACGTCTTAACGCAGCTGTGGGGGATTACAAGCTTAATGACGGAGATGATCAGTCCACCAATAATCACTATTTTACAAAGTGAAATTTAAAATCCTAAATTTGTCTCTACATTCCACTAATTCCACTTTATAACGACAGCTAAGGTATGACACTTATAAAATGTTAATTAATTAACCCTTAATTGTAAGGAATATTACGGATAATCTTCGATATTCATTCATTTATAACATTACGGCGCCAATTCACACGTACTCTACCACAGGTTGGCCTTAAACATTGACGTGTGGTTTCCAACTACCTGTACACAACTCACGAGATGACAGAATGGCGCCAGCTAATGTGTCATCAGCTCAACATCGAGGTGACATCCAGTAACGATAGATTTTAAATATCAGACGTGTATGACCAAGACATGAATTACAATTACCTATTTTCATATAAACATTGAGCACGTGATTGGTCGTCGAAATTAATTCGTGAGAGTCATTCATTCATTGTCATAAATGACTACTTTATAAACATTGTAGATCTATTAAAATAACTTTAAGACGTATGATACATACGTAGAAAACTATCTAGTTTGATCGTTTAAAGATAGCTTGCATGATCAGATAACACGAAGTCTTTAATGTCACAAGAGATAATTTGGACGTTTATGGTAAAAGCGACTCCTTCCAATTCTGGGCATAGCCTCAATTCGGCGTCGCCTTTATAACGCCCTTATATAGCTACCAAAGCAACTTGAATAAAGCAAGTGAATATTACGAGTGCAAAAACAATAAAAAATGTAAGTACTTTTGCATCAACACATAAATAAACAAAGATGGCGGCCTTGAGACAGAAATATAGACGCGACAATATTGATAAAAGAAATAATCTGATTTTTTTATTGAAATTGAACTTAGTTTGAACTGGAATTAAAACAGACAGGTAGATAATTAATATCTTATCATTCTTAAATTCTAATTCTACTTAGTTATAAGCACGCTACATACCCATGTTTCATCAAACGCTGCACTGTTCTTGCAAAAAGTCTCCGTCGATTGATTATAATGCATCCTGACTTCTGATAAATACAAGTTCACTGTGCTGTTCATTGATCGCCACTTTCTATACTGTTACAATATAGGCCGATCTACTCTATAAATGCTGGGAATGTGGAAGTTTTCTCAGAATAATAAGCTTATCTTGTAAAATAATGAGGTAAAATTTGATCGCGTGTAGAGGTCGGTAGGGGTCGAATGCACTACTCGGTGCCGTCCACGACTAGAAACTACATCATATCATTATTTACTAAGAACATGTTATTTTGCACATCTTGTCAGATACAGATATGACTAATTACTGTATTTGTTTTCCATAAACGCGGAACCTTAAGGGATTTATCAGATTACCTTCTAGGTCAAATGATAATGTGACTTCAGTTACATGAGTGGGTAAACTTTTTTACACAGCCCTATAACCTTTGAGTCTCTGTTACATAGGCAGTGTTTTGTCTAGATTATTGTTATCGAAAGAGGCGACATGTCCGCCGACCTCGGCCATATCTAATGGCTAAGGTCAACTGACAAAAATAGTAATTACACGTGGTGCCTAAAAGGACAAGAACAGGATCAATGAAGAAGTGAAGTTAATTACTATTAATGCCTAGTGTTAGTGGTATATACATTTCACTTTGTCATTAAAAAGTAAAATCTAAGACTTAATATGTAGGTACCTCACTTTTGTGCACTCATTTTTGTGTTGTTGAAAAAATGTAATTGGTTTGAAATTGAATCCTCAATCCGTAACAAAGTATCAAAGGCCCTCATTGTTAGTAAACAGAGACAAATTAAGTTTGTTTACCCAAAGCTTATCTTCGGGTACTTCATTACAGTCACGTGCATTCAATTAATTGGCTTCGCGTTAATATTTAAACTTTAGTCAGCCTAATCTAGACACAAGACACGAGAACAAGTTCTAGCATAGACAGATCCAATTATAACGACATGAGTCACTAATGACACTTTTACAATCTGATGACAGACAACAACTCCAGACAATAGATGTAGATAATACATACAAATAAACATAAGTCCCTAAAAGACGTTTCCACGTCACTTGGACCTAACGTGTAATGTTGCAAGTGATGTCTCTTATAAAGAAAAAGATCAACACCATGACATTATAGAAGTATACAGAATGAAAACTGAAGTACACTAAACTTTCAACCTAAATCCGATTCAGTAGAGTTGAAAAATCAACGAGATTATCGATCTCTAGTTGGTTTCTGCATTCGACACTAATATTTGAGTGATTGATTAAAGAATATTCTGATAGCTATCTTTTTACACAGGCCAACGGGCAGCTGGAAGACTAAAATCGCAAATATGCATTTTATAAGTGTAATTGCTTGTTATATGCTTAACTTGAAGCCCCTCATAGCTAAAGAATTAATAAAATTGATGTCCGAAAAAGTTTTTGTTATATTTATACGGTAAAATAAATAACCTTAAAACTAGAAACTACCTAACTCATAGAAAGTTCTTGACCTATGCATGCGGTAAAACAACAATGTTTGTACGCAAAGGTATTCCCGAATCAATATTTTCGAGTAACAATTTACTAAATTATTTTCCTGCCTGATGACGTTTAGTAAAAATTATGACTAAAATTTATTTTATCCAAAAATAACACAAACATTCTACTATTTCTCACATGCTCATAAAAGAAAGTCTCTTTTTGCCGCAGTCGGGTTTAGATATAACTGTTTAACCGATTTTATAGTAAATATAACATAATGAGTAGGTTCAGGTATATTGGGGCTTATAAGTTTAAAAAACAATGTCTAAAGTTTATAAAATCGTACACTTACCCGAAGATCCATTTCATGACAAGTCACTCACACATGCACAATCGTCATCACAACATAAATTGCTCTATATATAAATGCAACACTGTTTATCAGTAAGAATGTGAGAGTGCACGACCGATAGCTGTGTGTCGTGGTGCGCGGGAGTGCGGCGCGCGGCAGGATGCGATCTGACGTGCGCAGGCGCAGGACTCGGCGATAGAAGGACACATCTTTGGGCCGCGCGCCTCCCGCTACCCTACCCCGCCTAAATAAATACACCATTTATAATAATTTCGAATGCATTAAATGTCATTTTGGTTCTATTGATTTTTAAACTTAGGTGCGTTGTGTTGTGGAGCTTGTAATCTTGTTATTTAGCTAAATCAACTAAAGCATGATCTTTATTAGTCTGATAATCTCGAATAAGATTTCTTTCGCCAGCTTTAATATCGGAATCAACTTGACTGAGTTATTTTTTTAATAATTAAGGCGCGGCACAAGATGCTGCACTCTCTCCCGTTATCGGCGGGGTTAACTATTTTCGCATGGAAAAGTACTCGTCCGATTACGCCTGCCTGTGGCAAATAAAACAATGTCACATTTATCTATAAATAGTAGGTCGCACGATGCAGGGATGCTGCGCAAGCGGTACGATGCCCAGTCATCACGGCGCATGAGCGAAAATTTGGCACAAGCTTTTTACATGCATCTAAAATTGACTGGCACGAATTTATTAATGACCAATAAAATGCACGAAATGCGGGCTGGAATGTTTCATAAAGTCTTGAGTAACAGTTATAATGAGGTTATATAAAAGTTACTGGATCAGATAACGTTGATCGGTCTTGGAGTACTGGAATGCAACTTACACTTGTCTGATTGTTCTGAAAGCGTAGCGCGTATTCTGGAATGAAATACCAGTGTATTCCATGAGACTGGTAAGACGTCTTCGAACGAACTGAACCATGGTATTACAGAATATAATTCTCTATTCTATCTTCTAAATATAATTCTGTAATACCATGGTTCAGATCAGGCTTATTTGATTGATAAAGTATAGGGAAGTCGCAGTCTACGTATAAGTAATTTTACATGACATGAGCTACACGATGTAAAACCCTTCTCTAAAGTTGTATAGTTCAAATAGACAGACAAGCACTATTTACTATGATAATAGAAACGTCCAGACATTTTACCTAAACGAATGTTTATTATGTTTTTAACCAATAACTAAAGTTTCATAATAACGAAAGTCACCTAAGATTACCCCAATTTGATAATTATGTGAAACAATAATATTTTGATTTTATTGCATCTACACTATAAAGTAAATATATAATGTACCTAGAAATCGTAAGTGTTCGCCGCAATAAAATGTAGAGTATGTCCTTTCTCGGAATAAAATTTCCTAATATTCATTTATTTTTTTTATGAAAATTCGTTCAACTCAGCGAAACGCTCAAGACTAAGACTAAACTTGACTAAATTCAATAGAGCATTTAATTGGAAAACGCAGTTTCCTCGTGTACAAGTTAAGTTTAGTTAAGTTAATGTAACATCAGTATAAGAATATGTTTCTAAAATCTTCAAAGTAAATGTAGGCCACACATCGCCATCATTGTTTATTTAATTTGTTTGTCAAGTTTATTTATAAGTCAGTATAGACCCTACGTAGTTCTGAAAGGTACTCAAGAGCTAAGCAAAACTTGGGAACAATCTCTTGCGAGTTATATGCAGAGCCGAACAAATAATGTCTCTGCTAATATTAGCCGGCGTCTTGCATACAAAAGTCCAGGGACAACTACTTATTAAAGTGTGAAGAGAAATATAGACTTTACTTGGAGTTAAATAAAGACAAATGTGACTTTGTAATGTAGGTATGTATACCTACAGGTTTTGTATATGTAGAGTGAACCTACTAATATTTTACGAGCTTTAAGCTTACTTCGAGTCAAGTTTACCCCAAAAGGGATTAACGCTGTAGCCGTTAATGAATTACAGATACATATTTAACTATAGTTTGCGTTTACATATTTCTCGTACAATGAATAAGAAACAATAAATCTTAACCAAAAAATACTAATTTTCTTGTATCAAAAGGAAGCGATTTAATTAGCAGCAAATTTGTGAAGACAATACGCATTACGTCAAACAATTGAAATAATGAACAGAAATAAATAGACTGTTTGTAATGAAGTTGCATCGGCCGAGATTCGAACCCGAGATTTGCGGTTGACCGCACGCCTGCAGCTCACGCACCCCCCGACACTCGACACCTACCAACCGTCCTGTAATACTAAATACCGTGTAGTTCACATCCAATCACTAATTAATCAAGACGACGTTGTTTGTTTGCTACTAAGTTCAAAAAGGTGGTGCGGTGGTACTGAGTTATCTCGTAGCACTGTTATTTTAGACAATTTATTGCGTATTCCTATAGTAATAAGGGTGAATGTTGGTTGATTGATACCTTAAGAGATACCTTGACATGTTTATCCTGAGGCAATCGGCAGTCACTTGTTATTTTAAATGTTTTGACGACTAGCTTCTACGGTCTATTAGAGGGATGGATTTAGTTTTTACCAGCAACCAAATAGTAGCATTACTTTCTACTTTAGTGTCGTGGTATATAATGTTATGAAGAGGAAAGTGATAAAATAAGAAATAAAGTAAGGATAAGTATAAATAAGCATTGATCGAACGGATGTACAAACAGATGAAGACCCAGAAGGGATAGATGATGTATGAATGATGGTGTGTAAATTATAGAAGTAGACACTAAAATAACGAGTACTACGGAATCAATAGAAAAAAAAATTTGATCCCCGATGACTTGGAGCAACTCAGGGTAAATAAAATCTTGATAAAGGATGCTATTCAATTATTCTCCAAATTGCTTCTGACTAACAGATTGCATCCTGAATTGATTTTGTCCATAACTCTTTATCAATTGACTGATCTTTACATTAATATTTAGTGGCACAAGTTGAACCAATTTTTTCATATCACCATATTGTGATCGATTCAATTGTCATTTCAATTATTAGAGGCTGTTATTTTTAAATCTGGCAATAAAGGTAGGAAATTGAAGCGCGTAAATACCTATGTTATGTTATGTTATGTTTAATACCACCCAAAAAAACTGCATGCTTCTCCTTTCAAATTTTATACGTCATCATTACTCGCATTAAGCTAAATAGAATTGTTTATGACAACAAAACTGCATGCATTCTACCACGACGCTTGCTTTGTACAAAATTCTTGATTGTATCGTCTCAAGTAGATAATCTCAAGAGGCCACTTTGTTCCATTAATCTAGACCACAGACCGTTGCGTTATGATTACACATTGTCATCATTGTTAAGATTTGAGCAAACACTTTTATTTCTACTTACTGATGTCGAGTGCTTTGTTGCAGAACAAAATGAACCAATTGCGGAGGACCACATGGTTTGAGAATTGTTGAATGTGTCTTGAAGACCTATGTATGTAAGTGGATTTTTTACACGACTGTTACGAAATCATTTAGTTTATCACGCGTATTTTCCCATGTTTTTAAACTCTCTCTTTCTTGTTTGTGTGTTTTCTGCTTGGATTTTTGTAATTCAATTTTGAGGCACTTCCCTGAAATTTTCAGGGCAGCTTCAAACCCGATGACAATGCAATTTACACCTATAAAAGGATAGACCGATTTTGATAAAATTTGAATAGAGATACATTCCATTTTATATTCATGTTTAAATTTTCAATGTTGGTAGTAAAAAAGGAACTTAGGGACCGATTCTAATATACCTTTTTATATTGACCAAAGGGTCTATAATCGCTTTTCGAAGCAAAACTGTTCCAATTGTAGAAGACCCACGGTGAGCTAACGGCGATATTCTACATGGTAGTAACCCCTGGAGTTCAGCTTCAGTTCTAGCATGTTTTTAAAAGTCTCGATACCAGAAGCAGCTTTATAGTCGTAGCTTTATTTATGTGCATAGAGTATTTATTTCAAAGAGTATATTCGTGATACAACACAATATAACTTTTAGTGAATATTTCTCGTAGCGTGAAAATTGCAAATCGATAACACCATGTCAAGGTTCTATCCACGTTTCCTTAGACTCTTATAAGGTAGCACCAATCGACAAACAGTTCACTCACCTTAGATAAAAATCAAGCTACTTTGGATCTACAGGCACAATATTTTACCGCTGTGGCCTTATATCTCAACTATATCTATAAAGCTATGAAATCAGATTTTGCAATAAATTTACATGTACTGGGCCCCAATTCTGCTATTTACAACGGCCTATGAATGAATGAAAATGACACTTTTCGTATATTCTTAAGCATTTTTCCTACATAATAATTGGGAATTCAGCAGAATTAGGGCCCTGGTAGACGTTTGTATTGAACAAAAATTGACATGTAAAAAACCAGTAGAGTAAACTTTACACAATAAGTTACATAGTAAATAATTGGGTTCGAAGATCCATAAAAAACTGTTGACTTCCAATGATTCTAAAAACTAACAAAGTCAATCTAAGCACATAACAATTGTATATTTTTTATAAGGAGAGCACAAGCATGCAAAATTACGAGAACAATAAAGAAGCTCAAGTCAGAGCTATTTTTAATTGAGACTAAAAATAGACTAGTCTAAACAATAAGAAAGTAAACGTATCACAAATGTGAAGTCGTTATTTCTGGTAATATTCCACGCAAGATATTGATTGATAATACTATTGAACTAAGAATCCCGAGTAAATAACATGCTCTTGTTGTTCACAAGTCTATTTACATAACCATCTCGTCACTTAAACTCGTCTAATGTGACATTCTATGAGTAATTTGTTGAACTAAGTAAGTATTACGACATCACTTACGTGGATTTCGACAGTGCAAGTCAGGTTCTTGTGTACGCGAAAGGCAGGACGGGGGAGTTAGACAATCTATGACGTCGAATGCGTTTTGACAATGGGGTTGCCAATGACAATCAACTGAACACATTTTGCCTTGCGTATTGGTCAAATTCTTAATCCACTTTTTCCAAACACCTTTAAAACCTTCGAAACCTGTAGGTACGCTTTTTCTAAATTAAAACAACAATTTGTGTCAGGTATCTTATTATTACTTTTAATCATAATTATGTTAAGTCTATTATTCGATGTAAATAAACTAAATCATCTCATTAAAATAAAATACATGTTTTTATATCGACATAATATAATAAATAAGAGCTACAAATAGGAAAAAACATATCGTAATGTTTTTCAATTTCATATAAATAAGCGTTTTATCGTAAACCACAGTTGTTAACGGCTTCGGAAACTATGCACTAAGATTGCATGTTTGAACTGCGGTGTGGTCGTTATTGTTATCAGATGCGTCTAAAGATCAATGTTTTGAATACTGTGTTGTGTGCGGCATTACTTATTTAGAAAGTCAAACGTCCTGTAGGATGTGCCTTGACACGCTCTAGAGGTAAGTATATTATTCTCAGAGGCTGGCTCTTCCAGTAACGAAAATAATTTTTTGGCACCCTAAGCGGTCATATTCGCTCCTACTCTGGTTGGCTAATCTGTTTACTGGTGGTATGAGGTCATTTATGTCAGGAGCATCCAAAGAGGTCTCGATAATAAAGGTTCTCATAGTTTTTAGAAAACTTAATCGTGATCCTTTAGCAAAGCCTGGTTCTTTAATAAATTTCTTTAACATTAAGGAACTTAATCTATACTTTTACTGCAACATAAAACATGCCTTGCATGACGCATCTCATGTCGTCCTACATGCCTTATCTTAAACATTTTGCCCGTGGTAACGGCTCATTAATATTACCACTCATTGAACTAAAATACATTATAAGTATCTGTTTATTTAATTTATAGCCCTAAGGTTATCTGAAGAGAAAATAAATACAACAATACACCCACATTTTGTTTTATTCCTACCGACTTGGCGCGCAAACGCCATACGAAATTAGCGTGGAAGTTTTATTAATCAGCCCTTTATGTAATGCTCGTTTGTGGTCCTTTGTACACTTGCACTAGATACAGATGCATCTCAGAGCAGCAGATCAGGCGACATAGTTGGCAAGCCGAGCTGACTCCCACTGCCAAGGGACGCACTTCCTAATTTCTAGCCGTAAACATTAGGCGGACGTGGATCGTGTTCCAGTTAATTAATTGAAGATAATTAGGTTATATACGGAGCTTATTTTGTGAATTGATTATAAATGTAACTTCAAGTCTGGAATATTCGACAAATACCAAGTAAGTAACTATAAGGCTAGGCCAATGACATAATGATAGAATGGTTCAAATTATTGGAAAAATGCGAGTTACCATAAACATAACATATTTTCAGTTTTTATATACGCTAGCTGTATACACGCGACACATATCTTGTGTAGGTATTGGTCCTAGTAAACTAGCTAGTACTAAATCTAGCTAAGGCATGTGAGTGCTTTATAATAAAATAATTTAAAACCAATTTATTGTTGTAAGTCGAAAAATAGTATTGAAATTTATAAAAAAAAAAACAGCAATGTTTGTGACGTGCGCCGGCGCAAAATTAATTGGAACAACAAAAGCTCGCAAATGCAAAAAGCCAGTCATTTTTGGAAACAGTCCAATAACGAAAGCGTACAATTTCATCTGGAAAGTTTTATAAAATCCACCAAGACTTCAAGATAAATAAGTGTATATTTTGATCTCAGATTCTGTCATCGAATTACAAACTACGCAAATCTGAAACCACAAACAGTTATGTGCAGAATAAATCGGAAAAAGAAGCGGAACAACAAGAATTCCGTTCTAACTAGATGAAGGTACTAACTATCGCAGAACGGGTCCAGAGAAATCAGTTTGTCGCGACAGGTCTTACAAACAAGTCTATTAAATAATAAACCTGCCTTATTTAACAACTGTCATCTGCACCGCGGGTATGTGATAGGAACTATATAATATTTGTACAATATCTCATTCTCATTAGTCATGGGATTTCTTGAGGCAGACAATTCCCAAAGCAAAATGAAATACATTTAATGTCAAGCAATTATAAGCAGCTAAGTCTTTCGTTTGATGAAAAACACTTCTACTCTGTGGAACTGCTGTTTCTAAGGTAATTAGCCTACAAATTATTTTTAGCATGGGATCCAAGTAATAATCTAAGGCTTAATTGACACGCAATCAATTGAACAAACCTCTAGTACTGCGACGCCGGCATCGGGCCCCGCACTCTGGAAGTACAATGTTTTTAGAAGTTAGACAAAGTCTTAAATAAAAACTATTAGAATAACAATCAAAATGTATTGACATAGCTTAGCTTGACATAGTAAAAGGAGATAACTTAATTACAAACGAGAATATCAAATGAAACTACCACGACCTCAAACGAAAAAGACTAATCACCATGCATTTGCAATTATGTTACAGACATGTACCGCGAAAAGCAGTTCAACAGTAAGGACTAGGCGTAAGTTAAGTACTACGAGGTAGATCTACAGGTACAACATTTACTATAAATAAACCCACACAGTTTTATGACTCGGACTGCACCGAATCGAAGAAGCAGTGCGTAGATAAGATTTGTATTGGAAAGCAGCTCCGGGCATTCTTGAATAGCATATAAACCAAATGGCCATGCACTTGAGCGGACTCGACTATAATTGAATCTGTCGATAACCGCCGTAAATAACAATTACACCGCATACCATACTAACAAATTGTACTAAAAAGTGATGTTAGAAATAAAATACATCAGCAATTACGCATGCATGCTCAGCAGAAATATTCAGACAGATTTTCCTATAAGAACTTTTCCATGCATTTCTGTCGGAAGAACAACATTTTGATTCTTCTAAACTGTGCCAATTTTTGAGCTACAAATTTGTAAATCTACCATTAACTCGAAAAGAAGAATAAAAACGAACATTCGATTGTTTTAATCCAGCTAGACATATCGGAATGCTGCAAAGGTACTTGTTGGCATCTATGGAATGTCCTAACACCGATTCGTTTCATTTTCTGATGAATCTTATCAGCAATACACATTGTTACCGTCAAGCGTGCGACTCAGAGCATTGTTTATAAAAACAAGACGGCAACGTTTTTGCTGCTTCAATAGAGTATTTCAGTTTACTATTGAAAGTTATGTAAGATTTACTTTGAGGACGCAGACGCATTTTGAGCGAGTAGCCTGACTTTGCGGTAGAAGACAATGTGTTCAACAACAAGAACAAGAAGAAAAGTACAACGGTTCTTCGGTGGTTCCCGTTGTTAAGTGTACAAGGCCGCTTAAAACGAGAGTATATCTCTATCAAGTCAATGTCGTTATCAATACCTCTTTTAGGTCTTTCTTCATCCAGGAAAAAGGAATGCCTGGTTAAGTAGCTGAATCTCAAGTTTTAAGCTAAAATAATGCAAAAAGGCCACCATATACATATTTGCTGCAATTTGTTAATAAAGCAAAAATCTTTACCAAAGATGAAGACTATAAAAGGGTTTTTATTTACGGTCTAAGAGCAGACACATAAAATGCATGATCCCTGAAGATTGTCTGTAATTTAACTAACCCTTACCCAGACAGGTCAATATTCTCATATTCTTGCTACATAGTCAATTCTTTTGTCCATAAATATGGAGTTCCATAACACTTTATAAAATTCAGTCACACGGTGACAACTCATTTCAGATTTTTAATTAGAATTTTATGTAATCCTAGTAATTGTCGTGTAATTATCAACTTTATACACATTTAGACCACCATGGAATATCCGGTCTTAAGATTAGATCACGTCAAGAAAATGACATATTAATCTTACGTTTTCGCTAAGCTTCAAGACGCTCAGGCCTTCAACTACTTTTCAAAGGAGAACGTTAGCAGTTGTGGAAAAGAGACGGCAGTAAACGGCATCGTAGAGCGGCATCTCTCTTACTTTAAGAGGGAGTGGTAGGCCTAAGAATGCTATTCGTCGGCTAGATTACAGGATTTGTAACCAGCCATTAGCATCCGATTATATCGTTATCGAACGGTTTAATTGCTTTGATAGAACTGAATCAGTTCATTAAACTTCAATGAAATGAATGGCTTTCGGCTTCTTTAAAAAGAAAATATTTTTAAATAATTCATTCGTTAGATAGATACTTAGGTAAATAATCTTAATAGAGAATCTAAATTCTATTACCTTTCAATTACATTTTTGGGAATATTACTTTAAAAGAACTGCAATACACACGTGTAAAATTTTTGAGAGTGATGTTTTGACTGCAAAAAAATAATTAAATCAGAACTAAAGAAAATGGGTTATTCGTCAACTGGACACGCGACGCTGGACACACGTGTGATCAGTTGGTGAAACTCAAAATTAAATTAAATCACTCGTATGTTTTCACTAATAACCCAAGAAAATACCACAGTTATTTCAATTTATTGATATTCAATTGGCGAGCAACTCAGTAGATTGGCTACACTTGGTCATTGCCGGTTAAATCGCAACCCTGTCCCTTTAATTGTTATTTATGATCGGACCCTACTTGACCTCAGTTGTTTCCTCTCTCACAAATCGGAGGGGGTCATTATATCGCTAGCTTTCGAAGACATTGTCCTGTGTACGGTAGAGCACACAACAATGATAACATTGATAATAACAGCGACTCTATTGTAAAGAAGTAAGGCTTAATTTCGTAATTCTTCTTGAATTCCATGATCGCAGTACAGTAGATGCGTAGTCCGTACTAAATAAAACTGATTTACTGTGTCAAGACCCTTCTGTAATCAATTGTTATATCAAAAGGCGAGTTTCTAGGTTCTAATATGACGTTTTGATTTGGATGTGTATCATTGTGCTGTAAGCGCTTGATAAAACTAGTGCTTTTGTATGTTTATTTAATTTGTTTTTTTTTTACAGTATTGCTGCAGTTTGCAATTATGAGCAAAGTTAAACTTTCAGTTCATTCAATTTATTTGCACTTCTTGTAATGAAGAATAAAACAAAGGTTAATGTTTCTAAAGACTTGTTGAATTGTGGATCCCTGTTGTTATGGACACATTTTTGACAGTCGTTACTGGTAGTCAGAAGCTAGAAAGTCTGACAGCCATCTTAGGTAACTGGGTTGAGGCGGTCAGATAGGCAGTCATCCCTTGTAAAACAGTGGTATTTAGCTGAATCCGTTTAGGCTGGAAGCCGACACCGACATAGTCGGGAAAAGGCGAAGATTCTGATGATTGTAATAAATACCAAGACGGACTAGGGCCAGCCCGTGTTGGGCCAGAGTTCAAAATATTTTACAGATTCATCCCAACATCTAGCATCGCAGATAGCTCAAACAGCCTTCAAGCACTACTTGAGGTCACCAGCTAAGTCACTAACTTATAACTACTTACAAAAAGCTTACACTAACTGCAAAAGTATAAATAAACATGGTTGTATGAAAATTCTGTTCAAGTGTACTATAAAACAATCAATCCTACCGGAGGATGTTTGTTACTCTTCAAGTACAAAACAGAGAAAGGATTTTACGAAATTTGGTACACAGATAGATTATTATGTGGATTAACACATGGGATAGTTTTTATCCCGATTCTATATTCCTGAGACACCGTGGAGATGCCGCCAACAGCTAGTATTTACAATAAAAAAGTTAGGGTCAAAATACCTTTAATAGTTTATTGTAGCAGAATCATATTATGTAATAATCAACCTTACCTTTGTACATACCTTGTGGCTATCAGCAGATGTAATTAGATAAAAAGCTCCTTGCTTTATTTAGCTCAAGAAGTTTGTTTACTTGACCTACGTCAAGGGTTCAAGGTCATGACCTTATAAGCTTGGATTCTATTTTCATAGACAATTCGGAACAATCTTACAACAGAATGACCGTTGTACTCTCACTTATGATGTAACAGTGTTTGGTGTTAACGCATTCCTTACACGTAAGTGCATTCAACATGATTCTGAGAACACACAATTTTACTTACACTAACCTTATTTTCTTGCCGCTGTTTTTAATGCCACTGTACCGAGTTCACATCACCATAACACTTAACCTTCAGTCCAAGTATTTATGGAGGCCCGCGATATATCGGACGAAAGCGAAAGTGCATCGGTTTATTATTGTCACCCGGTGTTTACATGTGTGGCCGCGCGGCGAGAGCCGTCGACTGGCGGTAAGGACGCGGGAAGGTCGCCCGCCATTGCTGCGCATGCGTCGTGATGACCATAACGCCGCCAAATGCTCACAATTTAATGTCCTCTCTAGAAACTTTCGAAATGTGAATTTCTGATAAATATGTAAACAGTAGTTATCTGTTATAATAAATTGATAACTATTAAGTACAGTCAAAAACAAAAGACTATAAACGCGATCCGATTTACAAGACTTCCATGAACCACTCATGAAACACAACCACTTCATACATGAACCCAATAAAATATATCTTTAATTGAGCTTTGATTTCAGGGTTAGAAAGCAGTTAGCTGATTTTTTAAACGGTAATTGAATACTAGAGGATTTTTAAATATTTGTGAAAGTATCTAGTAAATTAGCGTCTTTTCATCGACTCGGTGCGTATGTTCATCATTCGAATGAAAACTACAACAAAGATATCATTTATATACGTAGACATTCGGAATAAACCTAGAAGCATCGATATATTAAACACAAAGTCAGAAAATAAGCCTCATAGGTAACTAGCCCCATAGCCGCACCGCGCACTCTTTACGAACCAAATTTTATGGAAAATGAACAATTGGTCTTATTGATTGCTGGAAGAATTTTAGGCATAAAAAACAGTTTTTACAGTACATAATCTTTTAGTCATTTTAAAACCCATGTGATATTCACGAAATATCGATTGATGTATAGTTCAATTATTCTGGTTCTTATTCTTAATTTACGGGAAAATACATACCGACGTACCTATTAAAACTGTTTATACTTAACTGTATATACTTTCTCTGTTTACGTTTCCAACAAGTGAAAGTTCCTGTAAAACGAAACTTGTTTTGCTAATTTCACGGCATTGGTAGGTACGTATGAAATGAAGTAAAGTGCAAGAATGTAGATTGTAGGTAGATCACCACAAACGGACTTGATAAAGAGCATTCCGCATAATTTTTGTTTACTAGTATTTTGTGATAACCCAAGACGTCCAGGTTATTCTAATTATTTATTACGATGACAAACCCGGTCGACATAAAAGATTTGTTACATAAACGCCTACTAGTTTTTCACAAGCAATATTTATTTCCGGCACATTTAGTAATATATCTTTATAACATTGATCTGTCAATAGATAAGGGGATTATTTCTGTACTCTCCTTATGTCGATAATTATTTATTTCCTTATCGAATAGTAAAACTGAAAATAAAAAAGCTAGTAAGTAATCTAAAAAACAATCAGAGCAACTTCAAATTGCCATTTCTACTTCCAACAAATTTAAACACTTTTTTAATAGTACATTGTCATATTAGTACCAACTGTTATGTTAGGCTATTCCCATGTGGGAAGGGCATGTCTATTATTCTATTTATTGGGCATTATTCCAAAATTGTTATGAATGTGTCTTAACGAATGTATTTAATATTTATTTGATACTCATCACCATCGTCTACAATAGAAAGTATTGTAATATATCCCAAACTTCAATAATCACTGACTACTACCTACCGTATTTATATCAAACCTTTTTGAATAAAGTTGTAACGCCTAATATAATAGATATTTCATTGCAATATGCGTGGTCGCACTAGATGGCGCTAGCAGTAAACATTGTTTAAAGCGTAGGTAGAGGTTTTGTTGAACTACGCAGCTCACAGGCAACGGATAGTTCTTTTTATAATGGCTCCCATGTTACTACCAAGAGTATTAAATTTATCTACAATGTTTTGTTTTCCAAGTAATTTAATCATCTTTTTTCATAGGCACCAAGCTATATTTCCAATTGTTTGAAATGCAGTTGTCTCACTTAATTGATCAATGCAAATACAAGTGCTCAAGAGAATTATGATACCTTGATATCCCACTTCCACCTTAAACCACAGCATACGGTTATTTCGATATTATCTCGAATGAATGAATAACATTATTATGTTTATAACTGTCCGAAGAGATTAAAAAGTAGGTGTAATAATGATAATGTCGCTAGTCTTCTTATTAATTTTAAACATAGGTAAGTATGTACTTACTAAGTTAACAACTAAACCACAACCTTCAGTGTGTAAAGAAATCTCTTTTATTTATAACCACGAGGAATTCTATACAGAACACTCGAAACAATACACCATTAGGTTTATAATGCAGATCCAGTGACGTCATATAACTAAGGAATATGATAATTATCGTTTGAGATGTCTTGAAAAAGAAAACAAGTAAAAATTACCTTTAAATTAGCCAACTAACACACCATCCCATTTTATGTTTGTGGATGGAATTGAAATTGAAATTGAAATGAAATCACAAAATTAGTAACAGAAAAATATAGGTATTTAAAAATAATCCAAGAACATCATTTATGTTATTTATTTAGTGCTTAAAACTTTCATCTTCATTGATTTTAATTCTTCTAAGTATTTTCCTAAATAAATCAAACAATATTTAATCTACCCTAATTTTATTGCAGAGCATTATTATTATCATTGATTTGTTACAATATTATAGGTTCAACCAACTTTAAAGTACATTTCATGTTTAGATAGTTACAATATTAGGACTGAAAAATGTTCACCAGCTTCTTCAATAAAAGCTAGAGAATAAGGTACGTTCATAAATATCCTATAGGCCTCACTACCTCAGGGCCAATCACTCGACGTCATACCTTGTGCGTAGTTTGATAGGTATGAGTCACGAAGCTAATGAACCTACCTTCTACAAACGCTGCAGTCAAAATTGTTACATAGCACTATGAATAGATTTTCATCGGCATTATTTCCTTGCTTTGTAGTTACGCGTTCAGTTTAATAGATTTCAAATTTCTTATGAGACTGCTTATCTACCTATAAATATATGTACCTTATATAAACAGGAAGAACCCTATAAAAATGTTTGAAATTCGACACGCATTGTTATACAGTAGTTGTATACGTGTGTGCGGCATCACACGATCACGCAGACATCAAGACGTATCTAGTTGTGGCATATAAAGGAATGGTTAACATTGTCTATTCGACTCAACATGCCTATGTATTCCTATAGTGATGCGTGCGCGTTACCGTAACGTGGTATTTCGTATATAGGTAACTCTCGCATCAGAATAATGAACCCTAGACACAATGAGCTCGGCGGGAGCAGCCGCCGAGATCTTTACAATAATATTTCCGGCCCCACCTTAGTTGCAGCATGTTATATAAATATTTAAATAGGAGCATATATAGACACCATAATATCTCGCTCACGTCAAATATTATGATTTTTCATTACATGATCATTATTCATTACCAAGATGTAGGTGGTAAGTTTTTATATCTAAAGGAAAGTTCAGTTCATTAAGATTTTAAAATAAAAACAAAAAAATAAACATAGTAACAAGCTCGTTTGGACATTTTATTCATGTAAATTTGCAGATATCATTAATACAAATTATGGTCATGTAAATTGGGATCTATGATAAATAATATTATACTATTAGCTGGTTTAGAGGACACTGTCTTATACCGTCTCCGAATTAGCTTAATTCCAGCCATTGTTAAATTTTGATGACTCATCGAAATATAAAAAGGCAGTCTCGGAGGTGTGGCATTACAAATACTGTCTTATTCCTAAGTTTACATAATGAGATTTTTATTGTGATAGTGATAAAACACAAACTTAAACTATGTGAACATTCTACTTCCTGAATGGCTACTACATGCATGCATGACTCCATTATATTAGGTTCCTCACCTTCTAGGATGTTGTATTAAGTGCAGAGCTATGTCATTATGTCAACTAAATTCCTAAAAGATTAATGTGACAAAACCTATATTGTCTACATGTCATACATCACAATTTTTCCTAAAGTTATCTGTACAGTTTGGGTAATTTAAGATGTCTAATATAATGCCAATTACTATACATTACGTCCAAATAATAACTTTATGCTGAGCAGCGAGTGTATTATATACTTTGCTACTGTTCCTAAATAGGACTTGTGTATTAAAAGTTCAGCAACATGTCTCCAATAAGTAGTCATACACAATTTCTATTTTCAAACAATTCAGGATTGCTAACAAAACAATCTAGATACAAAGTAAATTATTCACAAAGAAATCCATAAATAAACTTTTTATTAAAATTGTATAAGACTGAAATACTTTGTATGTTGACACTACTGATTTCATGAATGTATGATCATTCATTTCAGAGAGCAATATAATATTATTTGTCAGACTCGTTTTGTTCAGGTTCTGCAAGTTTCAACCATGGGTGCTGAAGGCACTCATATGCGGTGGCACGCCGATTTGGATCAAAGTCGAGCATAGGCTTTAAGAAATCAGCAAACTCCTCTGCATCTATCTGACTCCATTCATATTTCTCTGTGAGTACAGATACTAAGCCCCATGGTTTTAAACCTGTAATGTTCCTCAACTCACCCTTTTTATTAAAGAATACTTTCGAATATTTTCCTGATGCAGCGATTCTTTTTGGAATATCACCTAGTAGTTCTATAATGTGAGCCAGGTGATCTTCATCTCGGCTGTAACCATCACCAGAGTGTGGCTCAAATAAGTAGTCCCCTGTGGCCAATTCAAAAGCCATGCATGCAGTACTCCAAATGTCTGCAGAAGTTCCATAGCCAGCACTCAGCAACACTTCTAGCGACCTGTACTGCCTGGTTTGAATATCCTCAGTGAAGTGCCGGTGGACCCAACAAGCATTACCTAGATCTGCAATCTTGACCTCCAAGTCACAGATATCAAAGGCAGGATCAAACTTTTTGTCAAGTGATTTACCTTTTGTAGATTGTGAATTAAAAGAAGGTGGAGTATCAGTCATTTCTCCTTCAGACATAGGGGTACCTATGTCATCTCCACAGCCGTACTGCTTTGTTCTTACCTGAACAGCATCAGCATCAGTGTCAAATGCTTCCTCATCAGCTCCTTCTAGATCATTACAACCATTTATATTAGTTTCATTCTCAGAGCGAGTAGTCTCAATCACACTGGCTTCTTCAGGAGTTGGAGGTGAATCATCATTGTCTTGTGACATAGGAGCTGACTCACTGTTATTTGTATTCTTTTTCTGTTCTTCTATTTCTTCTATTTGTTCCATTTGCTTCTTAAGTAACATTGACTGACGCTTAGCTTTCTTCTTTAATTTCTTCTTTTTATTTCTACTCATTTTAGCAGTGACTACCTGTTCTTGAAATTTCTTTGGCGCAGTACTAATCAAGGAAAGAGGCAGCCTTAAGCCTAAGGAATGTAATTCAGTGGCCTCTGCTGCCAGTTTGCGGATGTAAGGTTCATCAACACACACCAATACATTCTCAGGCTTAATATCTGTATGAATAATCTTACATTTAGTATGAAGGTAGTCCAAACCCTCCAGCACTTGTCGTATGATTGTCTTAACGTTCTCCCGAGGTATACCTCTATAATTAGACTTGAGTATCAACTTCAGTAGGTGGTGACCCAGAACCTCAAACACCATGCACACATGGGTTCCATTCACACCAGTTATTTTAAAGTCATTAAGCAACTGCACGGTCTTGTTTCTTTTGGGATCAGCTGGATCGCTGTCTCGAACTGCCTTCAGAATCTTAATTTCATCTAGGGCCGTCTCCGTGAAATGCGGTGCTGATTTCACGACTTTCAATGCAACAAACCGTTTATCAACGAGATCCCAACACAACCACACAGTAGAAAAATGCCCCCATCCTAATTTTCTAGTGACGTGGTACCGATTCAGGAATAAGTCTCCAATTTTGACAGGATGGTAACCACCCTTGCAATAGTCAGCGCTGTCTTCCTGCTCTTCGTCGTCGCTAGTGTATTGTTCATCTTCATCCTCCTCGATGGTTTCATTGGAAGAGCTATGTGTAGGTTCTAAACGATTCTGATTCTGGTTGCGCAGACCGTTTCCTTGTCCACCAGCCCCGTGGTCCTCCTCGCGATTTTTCTTTTTACCGAGTTTATGCCGTTTCTTTTTCGCCTGAATGGCGAGCACTCTCCTATTTACATCTGATTTAGAACTCATTTAGTAAATTAAACACTTTCAACAACGCCAATATATATATAAATTTATCTTTTCATCTCAAATCTTTTTGTTTGAGTATGGCGGCCGGTCGCAGAACAAAATGCGCTCGAACATGAACTCAAAATGTTGCTAGTAGATATATTTTGTAAAGGCGAAATACCATAGACAATTGTCCATAATAATTGTAACTGCCAACCTTAATCATCAATATCTCAAAGTGGATGTATACGAATCTAGCAATATTTTTTTCGGGATTGTAGGCATTACAGTTAGTTCCTAACTTTCATTATATTTTCAAATGTTTAATTATACTACACAACAAAAAAAAACTCGCGCAACCAATAACCAATCTAGTTTACACATAAAATATTATTTATCAATGTAAGCACGACAAGTATTTTAAAGCTATCAGTTAACTGTTGAAATAAGGCTTAGCACAGATATATCTTGTAATATTAATTACTAATTTTATATATAGTTTTAAAGTATTAAAGTGACACTAGTTTGATAAAATACTTTATTCTTTTGGTTTTATCTTATAAACTTCGTCTTATTAATAGAAAAAAATATATAAAATAATACCTATCTAAAAATTGTTTATTTTGTAAACTGTGAATATCATACGTAAAATATTTCTCGCCAGTCACAAAAGTTCCGCGGCATGTCCGTTCGTACAAAATTAAATAAACTCTTAATTTGTCACCATCATGATTGACCAGATTTTACAACGCACTTAAAACAGTTAATAATTGTGTTTTGAACAAATATTCTCTGTTTGACATCCAACAAAGTATAAAAAACCTAGATTTAGATGTTTGTACACATTGTTTCTTAGGTTATCGACTTGGCTGTAATGTTTCATTACTTTTTTCATTCGTCGGAAACAGTAGTTTGCCTACATGAAGTAGTACAAAAAGTTGTAGAAATGGGATCAGTAAGATCGAAACAGGTCTAAAGCTCAAATTGAGCTGAATCGAGAAAACCTTTATTCACTTCTGCTTTGACTTCATTGCAATGTTTCTGGGTATGCAGTTTTAGTATCATTAAAATAATTATTTAAAAGGAACTGTACATCAATTCAATTCAGATCCTTAATAAGATCAATGTAATCATATTTTCAAATACGCATATAAATACTCCAGGTCCCCAAAATAATACATCAAATTGGACACAAAAAGTAATCAATAAAAATCTAGTTGTATCACCATGTCATTTACCCCTTTGAGATGGATTCATATTTCTTTTTGGATTCTGTGCCATTTGTGAGGTTTGTGTGTGTTGCGAAGCTTGTTGTGTGTATTGCGAGCCTTGTGAGTATGGTGTGGCCTGTGGTTGTGACAGGGGTTGTGGGAATTGTGAAGGTTGCGGTGGTGCGTTTGGTGATGGAGGTGGGTTGTGGACGGGTGGTGGCGGTACTACCTGTTCTGGAGGTTTAGGATCTGTAGATGCATTTTTTTTCTCCTCTGCTTGTTTCTCTCTGTCGTTAATTTTCTTTAACGGAAGCAAAATAAAGCCACTTATTAGTACAAATGCACCAGCGACATAAAAAGATACGGCGTAACCGAACTGATTTTTAAGTACGCTAGACAAAGGTGTACTTAAAAGACTTCCTATACCTTGAAACATTAACATCATGCCAGTCGCATTAGTTAACATATCTAGTCCGTACAAATTTACGATGACCATACTTCGTATACTACTTAAACTAGCAATGTGAAAACCGAACACTATACAGCAGAAGTATTGATAGTAAACGTTGAAAGACAGATTGAATGCTATTATTCCGAATCCTGCTATCAGACACGCTCCCATATATAGTTTCAAAGGGCTGTATTTACAAGCTAAGGCACCTATAACTAACCGACCCACTGCATTAGCAAAACCTATGACGCTTACAAACAAACTACAATGTTGAGGGGCAATACCTGCATCCAGATTTCGATCGGGCAAAAAAACATAAGGTACTAAATAACCTAAGTATGTGAAAAAACCACTAGTACAAAATAATATAAACGATATTTTTTTTAGTAATTTTGGATCCATCATTGTAGCAAGAATTCGTCTAACAGCCGTTGTAAATACACCTCTTTTTTCACTTAAGTCAACTGCTGTCACGGCACGTGATACTGCCATTTGGTATTCTAAACCTGTTCTAGCCTCAGGTGATGTGTCCAACACACTTTTCTGATACGCTGGTAAATTTTCAAGCTTGCCTCCGTAGAATGCATCATCTCGATACATAGGCCGCGATTGGGGTACATGCTCTTCCCAGTGGCATAACCGTTGCCAACAAGATAGTTTTTGTTGCGGCTCTACCTTCAAATTTACTTCAACATTCAGTAACGGTTCTTTGGTTCTCTCTTGTACACTTGTTTTGGACATCATGGATTTAACTTTATTCAATTGCCTCTGACTAATTCCACCTGATGGGCCTTGGGCTGTTACTGTGAGTCTTGACATGCCTACAGGCACGGCGGACGGACCCGCTTGATTTGACATCGTTTTAGTTACTATTCCTTCTTTAACAACATTAGCTGCAGTAGGGAAATGTACATTAGATACTGCACTGAATAGACGTTCTGCACCTGTTGGCATTACTCCTTCTTTTCGGACTCGAGATGGAGAAGCTTTAATCGCAGCCAGACTTGGTAAATAAGTTACGGTACGAGTCGGATCCTCTGTAGTTTTTGTTACAGTCAGTGAAAGCAATGGTCGAAATACCATGCCTACAAAATACAGTGAGCCAAATAATCCACAATGAAATAATGTAGTTACACGCCATCCAGCCAAACGAACCAGCTGTGTATTGACTGTGAACATTATCATGATACCGACACTGGAGCCGACACTTGCTATAGACATAGCTAGTGACCGAAGTCGTTCAAAATAAAATCCCACTATTAACCCAGAAGACATACTGACAAGACAGGCTCCAAATCCTCCAATGAATCCATAAAATAAAAGGACCGTAGCGTAACTGAGACAGAAATATGAACACAAAAGTGCTATACTGCCAATTATTGAACCGCTCATAGTGCACGCCCGGAATCCAAATCTGTTAATGAGTGCAGATACGAACGGACCGCCTACGAAGTATACTGCAACTGCTATAGAATTGATGAGTGCCACTAGAGATTCTTCCACTGCAAGGTCATGTGCCATATCATGGAATATGCTACCAAACGTGAAATAAACTCCGTCTAGTACAAAGATGCAAAAAAAGCTCGCTGCAACTACAAGCCATCCCCATCCTCCTTCTTCAGGAACGGTTATTTGAGCTGCAATCTCAGTTTCTTCAACACCTTCAAGTTCAGGTTCTTCAGCGTTGCTACAAACTTTACTGGGCACAACGAGAATGCTCCTCTTAGTATCATTTGCTTTGGTTGTTATAATGTTCTTAGGGGGCCTGCTCATTATGAATAACGCATATTATGTTATCATCGGGGGCTAAGTGTTAGTTCTTTAAAAATATATCGGTTTCTGACGTTATGAAACATAATTTACTGTAGGAAATGTCAAAAAACGATCTGATAGCTGAGTTAATCCATCACCACAGTCACAGAATTATCGCGTTTATTCCCGTTGTACTTTTTTATTTTCGTCGACCTTACCTCTTTGGTATTATTAGTGATTTGATTTCCCCTAAAATCTTATAAGATCGCACGTTTTAGCTGGCCATTAATGTTCATTTCATTTTATTGTTTGGAGTATTAGGACGACACTAGATTTTCAGCTTTGCAATGACAAAGTTGTCTAAGAACTTAACATAAATGGGTTGTTACAGTTTTGTCAGTTATCAATATCTGGATTTAATATCAGTCAGAATTTTGTTTCTCTGAGGGAGGAACTTCTTCAGAACTGCATCGAGTTCTGTATCTCACTTTTGGCACATACTCTTTTAGCTCAAAACTCTATTTCCACTTCAGAATTTATAGATACTATTAATGGCAATCATGGACCCTATCGGGCACGACAGGTTAGGATAGAGGAGAGGAATATAATATAAGGTACCTTTTTACTTACTTACCATAATCTAAGACTTGGTTTACATAATAGTTTACAAAAAATGCACATTCAGAGGAGATAAGATCAATAACACCTTTTCTAAGACTTCTTTAGGTAAAAAAGTATAGGTTACGTATAATTTTCGTTTAAGTTTTATTTAGTCTATCCGTCCTCCTTCCACAAGGCTAGGTCGTTACAGCAAAATACTTCAAATTCTTATAGTTCAAATTAGTTGATTATTTCACAGATTATCTAAATCTGTTACTTCTATGACATTGACAGTCAATAATGCGGTTAAAAAAAAGCTGTTATTGTCATTAATTTGTTCTGGTCAAATTTATTTCCCACCCAACCGCAAGTCACCCTTAATCATGATTTTTTCATTTATATGTCCGTCTATTTTATTTAAATAACTTTATATGCTAACTTATTTAAATAACCAAGTTTTGCTGTTTCAATCATAGCCCTAGTACCTAATTAGTATAATATGTACCAAACTTTCTCTATGGTTGTTCGTCAAGTATAGACTAAAAGAGTTAGCTGAATAATTTTAGCATGTAACCCTACTACTGACTACTACACTTATACTATAATCGCTCGTTACACTACACTACTACAGCCGCGCTTCTTATGACAGTTACATGACATTTGTGTTGGTGTGTTATTTGATCTGCTTTATTTTTTGACAAGTTATTAACGGTCAAATTGGAGGGAAAATCATTTGGCTGCGTGTTGGGAACAAGCTTCTTTTAGAAATAGTTGTAAGTTATTATTAATTATAGTAAGGATGTCTCAAACATCGATTACTTCGTTTTTTAATAGTAGAAAGAGACCGGCCTCCGACGATATTATAACTTCTAAAAGCAAACTACCACACATCGATCGGAGTCATGAAGCTAAGATTTTAGTTAGTGGAAAAGGTTCTGTAGTTAGGAAAAGTGAACTTTCTAAAAAGGAGCTTAGGCTTCCAAGTAAATCTACTGATGTGAAGAAGGACGAAACAAGACAGCAGATTAATCAGCATGCGTCGTCAAAAGAAACTAAACCGATACCGCCAAAATTACCTGCAGCGTTTTCCAAGAAAGTTAACGCGTCAAACACACCAAAGAGCGCAGAACCCTCCCGGCAGGAAGCTATCAACTCATCGCGGAAGGAATTGAGTCTTGGAGACATAAGGAAGAAATTAGCGGGAAGTTCTAGGTTAGCTGACTTGAGAGCAACGGCTGACCGTCTTAGTAAAGGCATTCAAGATCTTAAGGAAGCCAGTGACAAGCGGAATCTCAAACAATTCAAGTCCATTGATGTGGAAGTACCATCAAGGTAAGTCTACTCAAAATCACAATTACTTAGTGGTCTAGCCTACAAGTGTATACCAGTGAAGGCAATCACTGGAGACCTGTGGTATAATCTTAGCAGGGCAGTGTTGGACAAATTTATTGTATCTTTGAGTCATGCCTAGAATCCCAGTAGTCCTGATTAAAAAGAAGTATTTTCAGTCTGTGTAGTAATACTACCTTGTCAAACTAGAACAGCGATGGAATATTGCATTACGCTGTGCGCATTGACCATGAATCTACTGCAATAGATTGTCTCATAGGCTAAACTGTTACATATATATTTCAAGATGTCTATCAAAAATCCATTAAGGATTAAGCATGCTGAACTACTTGAGATGCACATACTTTTTTCATTCATATGTTCTGTGTCTAACTGATTAACCATTACAATGTATGTGTTCCAAATTTAAGTTGCCATTTTGTCTTTCTAATAGTACTTTAAAATGATCTTTAAGCCTTGATATAGGTTAAGATATGAAAGTATTTTACCCACTTTTATAACAGGACTAGGTTATATACAACTATTATTGAACATTGAAAAAGAACAATTTGCCATAATATTTAATGTAGGTAATGAAATAAAAATAACATGTCATTAGTTTAATCACCCTCAAAGCAGGCTATATTCTTAATTATCTTGTGACTTTGTTTAACATTAACAATTACCTTGATGTGACTTCTAATACAGTGACCTTGTTTAAAAACAACAACAAGGAGTTTTATAATGGTATTACTAGGTCATGAATTTTGCTGATCATGCAACCTTTTGTCACCAATACTAAAACTATTTGACCCAAATAGAAAAAAAAAACTAGCAATAGTGTCATTATTTTAAAATGTAAGTCTAATTTGTAATGTAATAGTAATATAGTCATATGTTTGAACTTTTCAGTCCCAGCAAAAAAGCGCAATTACAAAATGAATTGCTGTCTCCGCAGAAAACCTTGTCAGCCTCAGTGTCTCTGGAACGGCCTCTTATATCCCCAAGGAAAGTTTTTGTCAGCCCTATCAAAAGTCCAAGCAAGGTAAGACTTACAATATATATTTATTGGGGATTTTAACTGTGAACTAAGCAAAAGATGATATACCTAATAATTAATAGGGTATTTCTCATAATTATAAACATCTAATTAGTCTGTGATCCACCTCACAGACATTAGATTTCTACAAAATAATGAGTGCATATTTTTGATGTTACTAAAAGTTTAATAAATATACCTACCTTATCCAACTGCTGGGCTCAGGCCCTATACAGAGAGGGAAGGTTTTGAATATATTAAAGTAAAAAATCTTATATACTTATCATCTTAGAGTTTAACATATTTAAGTGGGGCTAATAACATAACAGTACAAGAAGTAACATTGCAACAAAATAGATTATTATATATTTTTTTTTAAATTTGTGACTTTAAATTTACGTTACCTTTGGAACATTCAAGATTGAGTAAGAATATCATGTAAAAGACTATAAAATTGTTATCATACCTCACAATTCTAGATGATTTTAGGTTAATTACTCAAACAGTTAGATTGAAGATCTAGATAACACAAGTTGCCCGCAACCTAAATCAGCATCAGATTAAAACTCCAAAATACTAAGCTAGATACATGTTTACCTGAGTCAGGAAGATGGTACTAATTATATCCATTTCATGTGTAATGTTTTTCGTTCCAGGTACCAGCTTACATCCGCCATGCTGCTTTGGCCACCTCCTCAACAAGCCTGCCACTACCTCATCACTACAGATTCCTTGCTGAAATCTTCCGCAGCATGGAAACTGTTGTGGCTTTACTCTTTAATAGAAACGAAAAGATAACTTTTGCTAAACTCAAGCCTTCAGTCCAAGAAATGCTGAAAAGGTCATTCACTGAAAAGCATTTAGCTCAAATAAAGCAGCTGGTGCCTGATTTCTATAATTTTGAAGTACAAAAGATTAAAAACTTTAGCACATCAACACACAAAGAGCAATATGAATTGTTAATATCACCAAATTTCCCAAATGACATCAAAATGATGAATCCTAGTGTGTTATTGGAGAGACGCAGATACTTTTTCGATATTTTACTTCAGTTGGTGAAGAAACATCACTCACAGTATTTACAGACTCTTGACCCACCTATGGTAATACCTGATGACAAGTTAACGCGCTGGCATCCAGAATTTGAAATTGAGAAGGTTCCTGAAGTGGACAGTGCTAAACTGCCTGAAATACCCAATGTGGAGAAATTCTCAACTGCTCAAGATGTATTGTCAAAGGCGCGTGAACTGTTCAAATGTAATACTAAGATGGAGAGGGCTTTAGAAAAGCTAGCTCAGGCCAAGGCACGAGGACTTACTGATCAAGAGAAGGCTGCCACTGGCATTGTAGACACTAAGCCAAGTGCTTTAGTGAATGGATTAACCAGTACAAGCACTCAAACCAGTCAGCCATCAACTAGCTCAGTAACATTACTGAATCCAGCACTTCGAAACTTACCCACTTCCCTCTTAGAGAAAGTGAAAGCTAAGCAGGCTGCTAAAGCCCTCGAGGCTATGACGAGATCTACAGAGAACGACCAGAAGTACTTAATCTACTCTCGTTTACCAGATCTCTCTCGGACACTAAGGAATATTTTTGTCACTGAAAGAAAAAATGTCTTGGCATTGAACATAATCCTCTCCAAGTTAGACAGTAGCTTCAAAGCGAATGTATCTGCAAGTGACCTACAGAGAGATATTAAAGTTCTCACTGAAGAATTGCCAGATTTTGCTAAATTACATGAAATAAGAAACAGTACTTATCTGAAATTAGATAAAAATGCTGACCTACAAAAAGTAATTTCTAAGTTAGATGCTTTGGCTGCAAAGTATAAAAATGAATAATTTAAGTTAGCATATTGACATTAACAATTAAGACTGAGTAAGTATAAATTATACTTTCTTAAATTATGCAAGGCAGACTCTTCAGTTTGTTAACAACAATGTTGTAATATTTATTAATATCCTTTAAGTAAAGATACAAACAAATCAACGGGTTTGTAGATAAGTATAACAGTTACAGTCAGTAAAATAGTGTTTGTGATAATTGTTCAGACAGTTAATGACCCAACATCAAACCATTATACCAAAAACTTGTATTGACATTAAAAGATTCAATATTTGTAGTTTTAAGCTGACATTTTATTTATAATGTTATAATTATAAAGAACACCATTACTTAGCATAATTAAATGATTTCTCAGGACATGAACTTTATAACTACTTTAAACCTTTTTATTTGTATTAATTAAGTTTTAGTTTTATTTTATTTTCTATTCTTTACTGTGTGGTATTCTTTCTTTAAATAAAATGATCAATAAAATGTGTTTATTATTCGTTTTACGTCTGGCATCTATTGTAGAAATATGATTTAGTGCGACATTGTCAGTGACCTTGCAAAACGTTGGTGCACCTGTGCACCTGTGACTTAATAGATGTGATTGACCCGCGATGAAGGTTTCACACAAAGGTTTCACATTATTATTTATTGTATCGGCATAATATATTATGTATGACAGTTGGATACTAGAGCAAGATCAATGCTAAATCATTTAGAACTAGTTTTAGTTGCGTCTGCTCCAGCGTGGATGTCGGTTATAGCAGCAGCTAGTGTCGCCTGGGATGTCACCTACAATCTTGGGAAAATATATCAATATTGGGCTGGTCGTTTGGGAGTTATGAGGTAACCAATATTTGCTTTTGCAACATTTGCTTTCACTGTAATAGAAAATGTTAGAAAAACTGTTCACCATGCAATAGTTTTGTGAAGCGCCATCAATACTCAATACTCAATATTTATTGCTTCCATAATGTACATTGTAGGTAACAGTTGGTATGTTAAATATAAGACACAATTATGGACCCTGTTGGGCACAGCATATTTGTAGGAGAGAGGAAGAACGCTTTATTATATACTTATAATGTTACTCAATTTAGTAATACTGTTATTAATTTTTCCTTTTTTTTTTACCTACTTACATATTTTATGCCTATAATTTTTTAAGCTTATTTATTTTTGTATCTATTTTATTATATTATAACAGTGACTAATTAAATTGCACTTATTAAATTACATTAAAATGAATAGATATAACATAAGTAATAAATTCTATTATAAATACTTAATAATCTAGTAATACTGTTATTATTATTTCTTTATTTTCTTACATATCTTATGCCCATAATTTTAAAGCTAATTTATGTATCTATTTTATTTTATTATATTATTATATTAACAATTGCGCTTATTAAATTGCATTAAAATTAATAAATATTATAATATATAAGTAATAAATTCAGTAAATTATTTAATCTATCGCTTTAAATATTGTATTTTTAATGTATTTACAATAATTATGCATGTATGTCTACAATATTATTTTTAAGTTTAATCATATAAATATTCATTAATACTGTAGAAACATTTGTCTATTAAAAAGTTCTTTAATTTTTTAACAAACATATCTAGTTTAGTTTCATTTTTAATTTGTTCTGGTAGCCTATTGTATATTTTTACGGACATGACAAGGGGACTAGAAGAATGCATTTTTATCCGGGATGTAGGTAAGTTCAGCCTATTTCTATGTCTAAGTGTATATCTATTCTGAATGGTTTCTCTAGTGTTATAATATTCGGGGTATTTTCGCACAAATTTACATATTTCTAGAATGTAGATACTGGGAAGGGTTAGTATTTTAAGGCTTTTGAATCAATCTACAAAGTATATTCAAAGCATAAAAGAATTTTAAATTGGTGAAAGAATAACAATTCAGCAGTTGCCGTTGTAGTACTAAAATATAATATTCCACAAAATATAAGAAAAACGAGTTTTAGCATTAGTAGGTATGGTTTCAATTTTCTTAGATTCCTTTTGATGAGCCCATTTATAAGATACCGACTGTAGCCCTTGACCGGTTGCACCTACAATACAATCTCAATATCGAACAATTCCAATAGGAAATAATATATTAAGTCTTACTTAACCCCGAGACTGCGCTGCTGTGGTTGCAACTGCGCGGCATCTGGGCACCTAAAGTATACCTGCATGGTTAAAGTTTCACCCAGCACCCAGTTTGTTGATGAAGTGGAAACAATACGCGACGTAGAACAGCGTCATGATTTTACAAAAGAAACACTCTTCTTTTAGGCGGTGTGCGCCCCAGGGCCCCAATTCAGCTATTTACAACGGCCAATGAATGAATGCCAGTTGGATTAATTTGAAAGTATTCCTATTCTCTTAAGGGTGAAATGCCAAAACAATAGTGGAAATTCATTTTGTTAGAAAAATGCTTGCAGTAATACGAATAGTACCAGTTTAATCCATTTGCCATTCATTCATCGGTCATTTTAAATAGCAGAATCAGGGCTGAGGGCCCAAATTCCGCTATTTACAATTGCAGATTGCAGTACCTTCTGAATTACCAATTATTGTGTTGTAAATGCTTGGGAGAAAACGATTACCTAGTGGAAAATGTAACCCAATTTACATTAATTCATCGGCAATCGTAAATATCGGAATCAAGGCCCAGATAGACCCAGTGCCGTATTATCCATAAGGCACTTTAGGCCAGTGCCTAGGGGCCCACCACCAAAGTAGGCATCTAAAAAAAAGGGGGGCTCCACTCCTTTGTTGCCTCGCCGGGGCCCCTGAGCCCTAGATCCGGCCCTGGATAGACCGTTCCCAAAGTGTAATTCTGAGGAGAATAAATATGGTGAAATTAGTCGTCATTCACAGGATTAATCCAGTGTTCAATTTATGTGTCAATACATTTTAATACTTAAAACAAATATTTCCTCACTGTATATCGCACATGACATCAGGAAAACATTCAAGATAATAAATGACTTGTGAAGATAAATATTGAGACATCATCTTGTTAATTTGTCTACAGATCTTCTAATCAAAATGCCTACAAGATAGGTACATTGAGAACATATTATTATAGGCTTTGCACATGCAGATGCAGCTACTGGCAACGCGACACTGGCTGATTCGAGGGAATGGAAATTGGATAAAATGGCATTATTCGTATTCTCCTAAGCATTGTGCTAACACAATAATTGGAAATTCAGTACGAATTGGATCCCTGAATACATGAATTTCATTTGGACAGGGCCCATATAAAAAAATCGAGATTTGACTTCTTCGTCAAGAGTTTTCAGTTGCTGTAATCGATGACTAAGTTATATCCTAATTGTCGTAACCGGCAACTGTTAAATGATTTACGGAAAGCTAAGTGGTTGAGGTCACCACGCTAAATCCACTGAGAGCGACGTGGAGCGGGTTTGATGCACGCGTCAGACAACCATTTGTGTGATCATGAATGCTTGAGTCTGGGTGTCTTTGTGTATAATGACTAGAATGTTTGTAAAATCCCCCTCGATAACAACCTCAATTTAAGTTTCTTTAGTGAACACGGTTTTTAAATCTGTGGCTTCAGTCGGGCGATTTTAGAACCCATAACATCACCTTGTGCCCGGAAATGTTGCTCACATGTTGCCATAAAATTTCTGCAACTGTAAATGTTCCCATACAAAGTTTATAGGTGCACTAGCTGTTGCTCGCGACTTCGTCCCCGTGGGTAGAAGAGATTAGTTATGATTTACATATATTATACCTGCCCTGTTTTTTTTTCACATTTTCCATTGTATCTTCGCTCCTATTAGTCGCAGCGTGATGGTTTATAGCCTAAAGCCTTCCTCGTTGAATGGTCTTTTCAACACAAAAAGATTTTTTCAATTTGGACCAGTAGTTCCTGAGATTAGCGTGTTCAAACAAACAAACCCTTCAGCTTTATATATTAGTATAGATATAGATAGAAGTATAGAAGTATAGATTAGTTAACTAGGTACAAATTTTGTATCGGAAACTCTTAAAAAGTTATTAGTTGCCTCAAAGCTACTGGATCACGTGCTCTGGCTGTTTTTTCGTCAGCAATATGGCAGGCAATCAAGACATAAAACATGATTAAAGATACATAAATGCCATGACTTTTAGGAGCAGTTTTTAGCACTATATAAGAAAATTAAGAAACATTTTTTAATCTTTATTCTTAGGCATTAAGGTAAGGCTAATATAGTTCGGGGTCTATCTGAGTTGCCATTAAACTCAGTAAAGAAGTCAAACGATTCTCTGTGCCACACCGAGCTAATAGTTGAGAGTGCTGTCGTGGTAGATCTTGGTTTGCAGAACGTAAACTTGTATAGGCTTTACTTAACCTCGATTTTGACTTTCATTACCAAATAGGTAGTGAAAATCAAAATATCACCTTCAATCGTCCGTAAAATTTTTAATTGACTAGCTGTAACCATTCAATATGGTTATTTTTTTGAGGCATTGACAAAATTGATATTATTCATTGGCATTGAAAATATTTAAACAACAAAAATTAACCAACCTTAAAATACATATGTCAATACCTTTTCCAAATATAAGATTTCATGAAAACAAGCACACAAATACTTGTTCTGCTCGGGGATGGAACCCACTCAATGGGTTGACATGGTGACCTCAACCACTTCCATCAGCTTTCCGTGCCGCCGACAAGTGTAACACATAAACACTTGTCCAAAACGCTTGTGAAACGTCGCGCAAATTCACCTATCACTACACAGCATATAACGTCAATTAAAAAAAAAGGTGTGGTGCGTTAATACTAATGAGATCAGTGTTAAAAATTGTAAAGAAAAACAAATTATGATAGAGAGAGATAGATAATTATCTAACTAGGTACCTATAAAAATCTGCATCATCAGTCAGGGTTTTCCACATTTTTGTGATAGTAAGATAATATAGTGCTACGTATGTATCGTCGTGTAAATTTCATATTCATGCTTTCGGCAAATTTTCAGCAGTGGCGATAAGGTGTGCCTCATAAGGATGTCGCTGTTTGATATAAATATTTGCAGATTAGTCAAGGTCGGTTTTAAAATACTATCAAATCATACAGTTATCAGTCTGATAGAGTGCAATGAATCCCGATTTTAAAGATAAACAGATCATGCACGTAGAATATAGCTATTTGCTAATTGATAACTGGGTAGTAGTAGTGGTCGTTATTGAGAAATGTCCTAAGTGACTATTACGCTCGGATTTATTAGTATTTTTCACTTCTATTGCAATCGAGTCATCTGCATTTGGATTTGCAGTTGGATTGCATTTTAAATGCAGTCAGTCTGTCTAGGCCCCGGGCCGCAATTCCGCTGTTTACAATTGCCGATGTTTAAATGGAAATTTATTTTGACACTATTCGTATTTTTCTTAGCATTTTGCCAATTCTTTAATTGGAAATTCATTGTGTTGAAGTGCGAATATGTGATGCGCGACTCAAGTTGTTAGGAGAATGCCGATGCAAATGCACTAGCTGGAAAACGAATGTCTTGTGTAAGAATCATGTAAATGACTATTATAAATAGCAGAATTAGGCCCGTCCTTATGCCTGGCACCCTTACTGCTCATGGACACAGGCCTCCTTCCATATATTGAAGTAATAAGCATTGATCAGTACGCTTAAGTCACCGCATTTTTTCGATTTCAGTTTCCAATATTCGAAATATATGGTTCCTCACAATGTTTTCCTTCGTCGTTCGTCACTGATATCTTAGAATAATAAAAAAGGTGCCATGTACATATTAAAGCAACCACTTGGTCACTAGGCCTGCGTCGGAACGAAACCTGAACCTCAAGGCACAACGACATTATCGCAAGATCTAATAAAAATGTCGAGGAAAATTACCAAGATATATTTTTATAATTATCTACATTTGGAACAATCACAAAGTAGCAGATCATTATTACAACTGTTTTGTTGTCACTTGTCTAAATAATTTTATATCGCAGCTAATCTCTGTATGCATGCTTGATCTAAAAAAATAATATCTACCTTAGTGAGTGAATATAAAACAAATAGTGAGGTACGTCATTTATTACAACCTTGTATTTCACTAAGATAGCGCGATAAAATTAGTAGATATTTGCGACGATGTGTCAGCAAAAATAGTTTTATTGTTCATTCTTCTAAAGGAGGCAAACGCTGAAATATTTATTTACCGGTTTACCAATGTTTCACCGGAATTATTTTTATGTGTTCCTAAAAATTAAAATTCTTGTTTCATTATTGTTTTCGATCGAGCTTTTAGGTTGGCAAACCCTGCCTTCCTTCTACCCTTACGAGAAGCGGGTGCCGCAAAATATATTTTAGCAACAATTCACTGATTTCCTAAATTAATTCGCCTGTAAGACGCAATTTTTGACCTAAACTAATAAGCAACATCAACGTATTCGGGCCGTCCTCCGGTCATCCACCCAGCTCGCTCCGCTCTGTAAGAGATCGATGTCATCACTAAGCGCACACTATGGTGGCCCTTCGGGCCAGTCGATACAAGTATTGTCCGAAGACACCCATGTCAAGCGGTACAAGGAGGCAAGGTCACAAGTAGCCAGAACACAAGTATTTAGTCACTATCACTGTCCTGATTTATATTCAACGACATCTCGCATGCAAGAACCGTTTGCACTGCACGGCGTCAAACTAATGACCATCTATCCGCTCGAAAATGACTACACCAACTCCAAATTTTGCTTATCTTTTCAGAGAATCGATCTAGTACTCAATGTGGAATAATCTTTATCTCTGCCTTCTAGTATGCAAACAAAAAAATAATTGAAATCATAAATTATCATTTGTCGCTAAACATTGATATCACTTTAATAGGGTTTATAAATGACGTTGTATATCTCAAAAATAAAAATAATGATTAAATCTAGATAACCAATGCGTGCCGTGTTCTGCGTGATCGATACAAGTATGACTATCATGATAATATTATATCGAGCAAACCACAAACGTCAAAATATTTTATGTCACTGTCCTGTAGGTATCTACTTCAAAATTCTGATTCATTGAATAGTGCTTACCGTCTGGGAGCTATCTATTTTTGCATATATGTGAAAGAAACACGTGGCAGTAAAAGTTACCAAAAAACAAACGAGCAACGCATTTTTTATTCGATTTAAATCTCGCATTTTCTAAATTTCAGATCGGACACTCTGTCCGGTCTAAGAAAATCTTTACAGTGGTACCTAATGGTAGGCCCCCAGTCTTGTGTAGCGGGCTCTGGCTCCTGCAGTTGAAGGGAACCGGGTTTTTTTAGGGAACGAGCGTTTTACATATACCAACGCCATGCCATCGGCGATGGTTGAAGTCTTTGCGTTTCCCCTATTATTGTGGCCCCCAATAAAAGTACAGGGTACCTGGATGTATGTAGAAGATGACAGGACTCGTTCAAAACGTATATTCATAGGAACTCAATTGAATTATTTGTAATTAGACACAACGCAATAATTGCACTATTTACTCAGTATCTATAAATGTAAACACTGTCGGTAAACATATTCAACTTATTTGTCTGCTTGCGTGATAAATTGCATAGATTTATTTATCTTCTAATTTATGTATCACGAAATGTCGGAAACTGACTGATATTTTCCACCTCCGTACTCATCTTCTGCATCTCCCTAAGATATAGGTAATGGTGAATGAATGGTGGTTGTGGATTGAAGTAAGGCATAGAAGAAGTAACTTCCCTAAAACTCTTTACGTGTAAGTAACCTGTACCCGAAAAGCGTTTTTCCTACAACTAGTAAAAATTTGTGTTTGAAACTTTTTCATAGGTAGGGACTTCTCTGGAAATGGAACTGAGATAAATAATTCTCTCGAAGAAAAAAAAACCGGCCAAGTGCGAGTCGGACTCGCGCACCGAGGGTTCCGTACAAACCTGCAAGGTTTACAAAGTTCGTTCATTACGACAATCGAGTCATATAAATATATATGACTTCGTTGTAAAACGTTGCTTCATGCCAAATTTCAAGATTCTAGGTCGACTGGAAGTACCCTTTAGGTTTTGATTCCCTTGCGAGTACTCGCGCGTTTCAAAATATGCAGCTTAAATTGCTGTTTCTTTTGATTGCGTTGACATAGAAGTTTGATTTTGTTACAGCTTAAAGGTATTATAGACCTGAGTATTTGGTATGAATTTCAATTTAATACCTCTACGCGTTTATGAGAAAATAGGTAGTAAGTTTAAAATTATTAAAAAAAAAATATTATGTGATGTAACTAAAAATTTAAGGTTTTCGGAATTTTTCCTTTATGTGTGCTATAAAACGTTGCTTCGTGCCAAATTTCAAGATTCTAGGTCGACTGGAAGTACCCTTTAGGTTTTGATTCCCTTGCGAGTACTTGCGAGTTTCAAAATATGCAGCTTAAATTGCTGTTTCTTTTGATTGCGTTGACATAGAAGTTTGATTTTGATACAGCTTAAAGGTATTATAGACCTGAGTATTTGGTATGAATTTCAATTTAATACCTCTACGCGTTTATGAGGAAATAGGTAGTAAGTTTAAAATTATTAAAAAAAAATATATTATGTGATGTAACTAAAAATTTATGGTTTTTGTAATTTTTCCTTTATCTATGGTATAAGCCGTTGCTTCGTACCAAATTTCAAGATTCTGAGTTCACGGGAAGCACCCTGTAGGTTTTGATTCCCTTGCAAGTGTCGAAAATTTGCGGCATAAACGGCTGTATCTTTTGATTACGTTGCCTTAGAAGTTTGATTTTTTCACAGCTTCAAGGGACAGTAGACCTGAGTAATTGATATAAATTTCAGCTTCATACCTCCACGCGTTCCCGAGAAAAAGGGTCTTGACAGACGGACGGACGGACGGACGGACAGACGGACGGACAGACGGACAACAAAGTGATCCTATAAGGGTTCCGTTTTTTCCTTTTGAGGTACGGAACCCTAAAAATAGTATTAAAAAAGGAAAACAAACGGCAAGTGCGACTCGGATTAGCCATACTCAGGGTTACGTACAAATAGGCTAAAAGAAAGCCTAGTTGCTTGGAAAAAAATGGGCAAACAAATTTATACCGACCGTACCAAACTATTAAGCTCGATGTTTATTTTCATTAGTCTTTATACATCGGCAATAGAAAATCTCCATTCTTTCCACCTTTTCTTTGACTAGGCCCAGTTCAGATATTTACATTGGCCGATGAATGAATGAAAATTGGCTTAAAATTACACTTTTCGTATTCTCTTAAGCATTTTTAATCCAATTGCCTTGCATTCATCGGCCATTGTAAATAGCAGAATCGGGGTCCTGGTGATAGAAGGTCAGACAGTGGAGACTCAGTAATAGGTTTCACCCTTTCGATACGAAACAAGAAAAAGAATCTAATTTCATAATTTTAGTCGGCTGATGACAATCTAATTGCATGATATTGCCTCATTCCGATAAAGAACAATAATTATATTGCAATGAAGGTTTAACATTTTTTTCAAGAATTAACCAGTTTATCTCAAGGAATGTTACTCATTGCCAGGCACAAAAGATGTATGTAAGATATGGTTAGGACCTGTTAAAACTCGTTGTATTAGAGATTGTTAATTATCGTATCGTAACGGAAGTGAGTAACATATATCTATTTTATTTATTTATTTTATTATCACACTAATCTACCATTACAGGTTACTTAACCTAATGCGGTAGCTAGGACTAAAAGGTCTGTCTAAGTATTTAAGTGAACTAGGGTTTCAAAGATTGAATTAATATGCACATAGTTGCAGGGCTAAATTCCAGCAACTGTTTTAATATGTAATTTTCTGATAATTCTGCATGATATGCATAGGCAATAAGTTAGCCTGATACACATGCCCATCATTGCTCCTCCTGGAATTGCTTGTTGCTTCATCCACTTTTCTCCTAGATATGAAATCCTTACTATTTACGATTCCCATGTTTCAAATTTCTGTCATTCCGCGATTTCTTGGAGTTCTGTGAATAAATTGTTTCCAAGACTTTCAAAATCTTTTGTAAGTTAGTACTAAGGTTATACTATTAGGTACCTTAGTACCGAAAAATTGTTACCCCAATGAGATCCCAACTATAAAATTCCAGCAATCCGCAAATATAGTCACTGATAAAACATTTCTTACCTGTACATATTATACTTAGATAAATATAAAAAATAAAACATTAATTGCATTTATTCTGTGACCAATCTGGCTTTATTTCACTAGTCTTTTAATACAAGCGGCTCATAACGATGATTTGGCACAAAATTGTCGAAGCGACTTGTGGAAAAGTCAGCATAAAAAGGCGGACTGATAACTGACAGCGAATCCGCGTTCGGGATATAACTACTATCGCGTGCCGGTCCGACCGTACAGTTGCCGCCGAGCGCGATCGTCCTAAGGACGCGAGACACGCGTCGAATTTAAAGTCTCCAAAACTTTAATAAATATTAGGTGCTTAAATATTAATAACTTAAAATTTAATTATTCTATTTAAAGAAAAAAATCTGTTTACATAATTAAGTGAAGTTTTAAGTATCTACTGCTATTTACGAACCTGAGTCTCGGTTCATATGATAATAATATTGTGAGGATACGGCTATCTTAAAATTTGTTACAGTATAAAAGCGAACCACAATATTCGGTGAGTGTTTAGAATTTACCTGCAACTAACTGATTTTAATATTATATTTTAATAATACTGTTCATCCAAAAAAAGGATGAAACGCGAGTGGGACTCGGGATACTGAGGGTTCCATACAAACAAATCGGTTGGGTAACAAATAAATTTGTGGGTACCCAACGTTGCTTAAGATCGATCCAAACGATCGCACCAAAAAAAAATCATCTACGAAACTTTTAACTGCGTAGGCATCCCTTATCGTCTCATGTCAAAGTTTAGGAAAAACAAGTTCGAATAGGTTAAGCCGAGTATATGAATCCATAGATATGTAAATTGTTTCTTCTTAATTAGGGCATTGCCAAAGGCACTAAACCTCAGTTTTATTTAAATAATTTCTTCTGTCCACGGGAGTGCTAATTTCTCTTGAGGATAAAATGGGATTAACCTTACTTGTGTGTGTATTGGGAGGTGGTTGCAGGACCTTAATCAAAATTTTATTCTTATTAGAAGATCGAAATTATTTTTGGAACTGAATCTTTTAGGAGAAAGTTTTGTGATGTTAAGACATGACTAAAACAAAAATATGAGTGCACTTCACCGAAACACGTGGTGACTTGCACCCTAATAAACTCGTAGATAAGTAAACCATTAAAAATTCTAATATTTTGATTGGTCGTATAGTAAACCTCATTCCGAAAGAAGTCTTCTGAGATCGAGAAGACTTCCTTACTTACTTATTCATTTGCTTGTTTGTGGCACTTAGAGCTTCCGTATAGCTTGCATGCGGCCGAAATTTTGGAAATTAAGTAAATAATTCATATGGACCGCATTCATTGAACCTTTTATGTACACGAAACTAATTTAAGATTTATTTTTTTATTTCTCTTTATTCAGCAAAACACTTTTAAATGACTTAAATAGGTTCAACGGATTGCAAGCTTTTTTCCGGTTTGAAGTTTATATTGTCTACAGGGGACCATAGTTTCGGCCTTTCAAGAAATATGCAAAAAAATGTAGGTTATTAGATAAAAAATGTAATATAGGTATTGCAGAACATTAACTATTCAATCAAATGAAGCGAGTTAAAGTTATGAATTGGTCTATGACGTCACGATGCCACATGCCGTTACAATGCACTGTTTATCGTTTTACGACATTAAAAAAAGCATTACTCTATTTTGATATCTCAAAAATATTATCCAAGGATTGTATATATTGCCTCTTCTGGTAAGAGAGCTTAAACATCGCTTTATTTAGAACTGTCTGTGTTCAGTATTTACTCATTAGTTTTCCTGTTGATCGTTTATTAACGTCACGCAGACTATTCACTTTACGAGCCAATATATAGGACATGACTTGCAAAACATAGTTAAGTTATTAATAATTAGAACTTCAGTGATTTAATAACGGTTTACTCGCGACTTTTTCGGGATAATCCCACTAGTCGAACTCTATTTGCCGCTGGTTAGGTCCGAAACTAGTCGGTCTATTTCAATAAATACGCTTGAATAAACAGATCTTTATGCAACAAATCATAGTTACTTAAGTGTCTGCAATTTTTGTTTTCTGTTTAAAATATTATTACTGAACAATATTGACTCGTTTCTTTGGCTCATACTCCAAGGGAGATGGGAGATGTGATTCCCTTTTTTAATACCTCCTTCTTTGACACGGTTAAAGGCCCAACCAAAAAGTCTTAAAACGGCTGCATTGATCATACAACGTCTTGTATTCCGAACTGCAAGTCTGATGCTAAGCCCCCCACAGTTGGTTTGCATCACAGATGTCCTAAAACACGTTCTTATCTGTTACCTTTTTTATTTAGCCTAACATTACATTCAGATTTATTTTGGCGATAGGATTTGTAGTAATCAGTAAGAGATAACGCCTACCTTTTGATTGTTACTGTTGATGATTGTGTCATGTCTAATCTTGCTCATGTAGTTACCTATTACCGACCATCTGTCCAATTTTTGGATAATGGTACCTTGGATCAAATCGATAGCTGATAAGACCATTAATTAATATAGGTTTTAATGTTTTGAGTGTCAGATTCTTTTCAATTTATCGTAAACTTCGGTATCCGTCATGCTGACTATATTTTACTGAAGTAACTATACTTTAAGCTGTACTATTACAGACAAATTCGACGTACAATAAAATTATACGATGTATGCATAATTTAAATGTTATTGAGGTAGCTGTGGAAAATCAACAAACTGCTTAAGATAAGCTTTACATAATAACGTGAATTTTCTTGTCTGTTTACTGTACGAGTTTATTTTATATCTACCGTCTGAACTAGTCAAGGACTTGGTTTTAGATTTAATTTAGGCTTAGACTGAATACAGTTAGCATTTGAAAAGTTAATTAATTTTGAAAATATCGTAATTTTAATATACATCAATAAATTTCGTGTAACGTTGTTGGTCTGCGCTGGACTTCTAAATTTCTTAACCGATTTCAAACCATTTTTGGGTAGGACTTGTTTAATCTTACCTATTTACTAAACTCTATTATTTTGTCCTCAGAAACAAACATTTTCTACGAAGATAGATGTCTAAGATATCAAATATTCTAAAATGGAGTCAAAAGTGAATTTAACCGAAAAGAATCCTCAAGACAGAGTCAATGTATTCTCTAAATTATTTTTAACGTAAGTATCTACACATATAAATAATAATATAAAAATACAATAATAGGAAGTATTTTAATCATACTTTTATCTCTGAAGGTCACGAAAAAGTGTATCACTTCCTCAAGCAGTCTCAAAATCGACACACACTCAATAATCAGAGTTGTGCTTGTACTCCTTAATGTTCTAGACAATGTTGTTGTTTAACTTTCCTAATACACAAAGCATGGCCAATTCAGCAACTCTTCCGTTGCAATCAGAACAAAGCAAATTCATTTCTATTTCATAACCCTTATGGTATATTTTAGATGGAGCTTCAGCCTATTTAAACGAGGATACAAACAGGGTCTGACAGTGAGTGATCTGTGGCAAGCTCGTGAAGCAGACTCCTCAGGCCGACTTGGAGACAGATTAGAAGAGGCATGGGAGTACGAGATAGAACATGCGAAGAAGAAAGGGGGAGATCCCTCCCTCTCGAAAGCCATAGTCAGATCCTTCTGGTTCGAATACATGTTTTGCGGTTTCCTGAATGGAATTTTGTTTATTATTGTTTGGTAAGTATTCATTACTAGCTGTTGCCCGCGACTTCGTCCCCGTGGGAAGAAGATATAAGTTATGATTTATACCTGCCCTATTTTTTTCACATTTTCCTTTGTATCTTCGCTCCTATTAGTCGCAGCGTGATGGTTTATACCCTAAAGCCTTCCTCGATGAATGGTCTATTCAACACAAAAATATTTTTTCAATTTGGACCAGTAGTTCCTGACATTAGCGCGTTCAAACAAACAAACTCTTCAGCTTTAGTATTAGTATAGAGAAATAGATTTGGTACGACGGTTTTCTCACGCGTATTTATCAGTATCGCCCGACGAGTTTTGGTTTCGGAGTCTCTCATGTAGCTGAGTTTTACACTAACATTGTAAAAGGATCAATTAGATTCTCGCGTGCAGTCAGTCAGTATTTTGGACAAAATGAGTCACACAACAAAATGAAGGTACAATTTTCCTTAAATGAAAATGAAGCCTGAAAGATATTAACGTACTGATAGCATGTCATTTCTTTATTTCTCGCACGTGAAATTCACATTGTAATCACATCAGGCTAAACGGTCACGCATAACCTTGTTAAGTTAAATGATAGTTTTTGTACTAGATATAGACAGTAGCAGAAGTCGTAGAACAATTGAATTTACAAGTGTTATCAGCGACGTTCAGTTATCGATTGACTGCCAACAGGTGTTACTGCACGAATCTGTGCTAGTGTCGAGTCAACTCAACTCCAGTCAATTCGATTGGTAGAAGACTCGAGTCCGTCGAGAGTAACCCTCTAATTGTGTTCACCTACCTTCTTTTGCTGCCCGTCATTACTATAGGCGATCTTTTTTGATTAGTTCTTGTTTTGTTACAGGCCCTTAGTTCCCTACACATTAGCCATCTTCATAGATTACTTTTCAAACGAAAAAACTCCTGAGGCTTACCGCGAGGCCCACATATACAATTTCTTGATGAATCTAGTAAGCATGACGTCAGCGTTCCTGATGAACTACTTGCAGCTGCTTCAGGGTAGAGTCGGAATGAGAGTCAGGATAGCTTGCTGCTCGCTCATGTATAGAAAGGTAAGAAATTATTGGAGCTTAAATAAAAAACTTCTTGAAGTGTTTATAAGCAACATAATATAAAATCGCACATATATATGAAGAATCGTATTTATTGTTTAGGCATGTCATGTTGGTTTTGCAAAGCGTAGGTTCTGTTCCAATGCAGGTGAAGTCTTAAAGTGATTTTTTAAAGTTAAGTTTTTAAAGTCACTTTTTCATTATTCTGAGACATCACTGACAAATGGTGAAGAAAAACAGCTTGATAAAACTTAGATTCCAAATATTGGAATCCTAAATCGCCATCCCGCAGTGAGCTAGCTTGGTGATCAACGATCAAGCCTTACCTATACTAATTTCTTGTTTTTAACGCCCGTGACTTATAAAAAATTTTGTTCTACAGATTCTGAAACTGAACCATATAGGTTTGAGTAATACAGAGCCGGGCCAAGTTATTAACTTGATGTCCAACGACGTGAGCCGCTTCGACCTGGTCACCAACTTCCTCCACTACTTGTGGGTCACACCTTGCGTAGTTCCTCTCGTCTCCTACTTGGTTTGGCAGCACGTTGGATATGCCACCCTCGCCGCTTTAACCCTTATTTTCGTTCAAACGATTTTCGTGCAAGGTAAGTTTTAGTACAAAGCCCGTATTTCCTCTTTTTAACCGATGATTTTATGTTAAATGAAACCTTCGTCAAAAAACTGAAGGATATTAACAGACAACCCTTTTCTCCTAAGATAAATTAAAGAAAATTTGTTCGGATCCCTTGGATTGCTCCATGTCCTATAGATTTTTATATGATTTAAACCTAATCTGCGTGTCTCTACTTCCAGTAACTTTGAGTAGCTACCAAGGGAAGCTTCGAGGCAAGATCGCGAAACGTACCGACCAGAGAGTCAAGGTCATGAGTGAACTGGTGAACGGTGTGCAAGTCATTAAGATGTACGCCTGGGAGAAACCCTTCGAGAAACTCGTTGACCAACTGAGAAAGTAAGTTCGCAAATGATTATCAAAAAAGTTAAAGGAAATTGATAATACATTATAACGAGTTTAGCAAATTTATTCCCTAAAAAATAATCTAATCGAAGCACCCCGTCATTTTTCCTGAACTTGGCATCATACAATTAATGTTACTACATTATTCGAGCAAGTCATGATGGCAAACATAATACTAATGACTTCGTAATAAAAAATGAAGTCTATATTAGATAACGTTTATCCATATTCATACTATCAATTATTATTATCTATCACTGCACCATCCATGTATATAGTTAATGCTCTAGTTTTTGTCCGTTTATTGTAAGCTGTCATTTATTTTTACTTGTTCCACAAAATTGACCCAATCCCCGGTTAGGGATTAGAGTTCATATTTTACATGTCACCTAATGTATAATGCTTGTCATGAACTGCTCTGATGTTGGAGCTGGAAGATGGCCAAAGGCAAATGATACAACTCTCTTTGACCCTGCATAAATCTTGTACTTATATAAAAATGTGCATTTCTTTCGCAGATCGGAAGTCAGCTACATTTTGAAGACGTCGTTTGTCAAAGGGTTCAGCTCAGCCCTCGCCGTCTTCACGGAGAGGTTTATTCTGTTCGTCACGATAACAACCTTTGTGTACATCAACGGTGACGTCAGAGCACAGACATCCTTCTCGTTGGTGCAATACTTCAATTTGCTGCAATTGACTTGTAACATTGCCTTCCCGATGGGTCTTGCTTTCTTGGCAGAAACGAAAGTTTCCATCAGACGTTTAGAGGTAAGTTCATTTAACTGATACAGGTATGATGTTTTATTTGCAAACACGGGTGCCTACGTTAGTGGATGAAAACGGGTATCCGGCGATGGCAAGACGATGTAACGATTTCCATCATGCCACCTTGCTCGTATGACGCTATTAATCAGTGATTAGCTTGATACTAATCAATGTTAACATTGCAAAATTTTTATAGTCATCAATGGTTCATAAGTAGTATTTGTATGCGCTATCGATGTTAATCCTGTGTGTCATAACAGTACATGTTATCATGATATCGATAACTGCCCTCTTTCAGGAATTTTTGTTGCTCGAAGAGAAAGAACCAGAACAACAAAAGTCGAATATTTTACTGGATGCCTCCAGATTGTCATTGGCTAATGGGAAAGAGAAAGAAGCAAAGAAAGTTAAGGAAATCTCAAAACCGTCAGAACTTTCGATTAAAAATGTAACAGCTCGTTGGGTAGCAACCGATGATGCATCGACTGCATTGAGGAATATCACTCTGACAGCCACTCCTGGAGAATTTGTTGGCGTAGCTGGACCGGTTGGCGCTGGCAAGGTTTGTTAGAAATGAATCTACGCTTTCCCCAAAAAAAATCTGTCTTCCTTTCCCTAAAGTTTTTTTTTATTGAAGTATATTTTTGTTATAAACTCGTCATTAAACCTGTCTTAAAATGGGTCAGTTTAATGTTTCATTCAAAATATAAATTGTTAACTTGTTCCACAGTCTTCTCTGCTGCATCTGATTCTTGGAGAACTGAAAGAGACTTCGGGTACTGTGAACTTGGGTGGTTCGCGGATATCGTATGCCAGTCAGGAACCCTGGTTATTCGTTGGAACTGTTCGGGAAAACATTCTGTTTGGAACACCCTACGACCGCATTAGATACAAGAAGGTAAGTGGTGATTTAACTTTGAATATTTAAAGTAGGGTTAATGAAATTTATCGAATCTAAATAACTAGACTATTGCCGTTTACCTAAATAAATATAGATGATATCCTTGCATAGGCAAGAACATTCGTATACCTTGCATACGAAAGGAGGTTTTAGTTATCATCATTTTATTTAAGAATTTCAATAGATTTTTTTTTTAATCTTTATTTATATTTAAGGGGTTTTTATCCACACGGATACGTCAACCCCATTGTACCTTATACTAAATTAACTTAAATTTCAATAGATATTTACCTACTTTTCCTATCATCATATTGAACCTTGAAGTGTGAGTACACGTCACTTTTTCCTCCTCATCTTTCCCTTAAAATGTGTACGTGTTTACAACATTACTATTCTTTGTCCTCAGGTTGTTAAAGCGTGTGCCTTGGTTAGGGACTTCGAACTGTTGCCTCATGGAGATTCTACTCTCGTAGGAGAAAGAGGCATCAGTCTCAGTGGTGGCCAGCGAGCCAGAATAGGATTAGCAAGAGCATGTTATAGACCGGTAAGTTAACAATGAAGAAATTATTCCCATCTAAAACATGACATACATACATGAATAAAATGGAAACTATAAGAAGTTTTAATCAAGTTCACAAAACTCCGCAAAGAGTCTTAAAAAATATATATCACAATTTTCATAACAACGCCATCTAGTCTCAAACTAAGCAAAGCTTGCATTAACATAATTCTATATACATACATATTATATGTAAATCACACCCAGACTAAACAAATGATCATGGTTAACTCACATCCCGGCTAGTAGTTAAGAGTTCCCATCATCATGTAAAAGCAGGGACCGGACAACCCCACTTTAGAGTTAAGCCGTTTGACAGGGTAACCCGTACACGGGGTAACTCATATCGCAGTGTTACCTTTTGTTCGAGTTACATCCTCGAAACCCAGCGAAATGGTTAACACCTTCATTATGGTAACCACGTGAAGGGGTTAACCCCTTCAATAACTTAACCCTTTGAAGTGGTTACCTTCACGAAAGGCTTTTATTCGTGTTACCCTGAATTACCCACTAAACTTGAGCTGCATACTTGCACCCTAGCGGCCCCTCATTGCTTTACTAAGACTACAGCTGATTTTCTTCTATCGCCGACGCGTCGCGCCTCTCGGACAAACTACCTACGCGCGAAACGTCATATAGGTAACTAGCTGTTGCCCGCGACTTCGTCCGCGTGGTTAGAAGATATAAGTTAGGAATTTTTGAACGAAAGCCCTCGAAGATTAATATTTTTCCCCGTATTTGCCACATTTTCCATTAAATCTTCGCTCCTATTAGTTGCAGCGTAATTTTATATACCTAGCCTAAAACCTTCCTCGATTATTGGTCTATTGGACACAAAATGAGATCAAATTTTTTAGATGAAATTATTTATAATAATTTAAAAAAAAATCGAATACAATTTTTTTTTCATTTTTTGCATTTTCTGAGAAGATTTGACGGGTGAATTTTCGATTGAAAATTAGAGTGTTTTTTTATATTAATTCAAAATAAGGTGAAAAAATAAATATTTTTAATCAAATAAATTACAGCGTATTTGGGACACAAAAAAGTAAGTTTTCACCAAATTTCGTTACAAAAATAAATTTTTGTAAAAGATAAAAATAAAAAACCACAATCTTGGTTTTTTAGATTTTTCACATAAATTTTGAGGTTATGTGAAAAAAATGTAAACACAAAAGTTTTAGATCTTTTTCTTTTAGAACTTTGCCATTTGACTTTTTTCGATACGAATTTTAGTTTTGCCGGAAATTGATAAAAACCGTTTTTTACTCTTCAAACGTCACTCCCACCCCCTTCCCGACCTCAGATCACCCGTAAATTATTTTTCCTTTCATTTTTATAATATTCCCCTCCTTTTCTAATGGGTTTCATCCTACTATTTTTTAATTTGGTTTTAAAAATTATCAACCCTGGTCTACAAGTATAGACACGAAAAATATATATCACAACGTTTGAAAAGTGCGACAAGCAAAATTAAACTGTAAGATCATATTCACAATGATTTTTATTCCATGTTTACAAGTCGCTCGGTAAATGCAACAATGGCGCCGCTGGGCGGTAAGATGTCACGTGCGCTCGTGGTTATACTATTTTCAAACTAATGTTTATGATAAAGAGTGCATATTGCATTGTCTTAGGTTGGAGTGGGTTACCCTGTTACAGTGTTACAGGGTAGTAAAGGGTAACCTGTTCAGAACAGGGTTCCAGTAATCCGTTCGAAGGTGTAACATATGTCATAGGGTTTTTTCTTGAAGCGCTTAAAAAAACCCCTTCAAAAACCCTTTCAATGAGTATCCGGCCGGTCCCTGTGTAAAAGATGGAGTACATATTTAAAGGTTCTTTCTTGTTTCTTGTTCAGGCCGATATTTACCTCCTCGATGACCCCCTCTCCGCCGTAGACACTCACGTAGGAAAGCACATAGTGTCAGAATGCGTGAACGGAATCCTAGACCAATTCACAAGGATTCTTGTCACCCACCAACTGCATCACCTCAAGACCGCTGACAAAGTTATCATTCTGCGGAAGGTAAGTTAAAATACATTTTCCCGGTTACGATCTACATATATTGGGGTCCAATAATCTAATCGGTTGCATGAAGTGGATATGATGTAGATAGTATTTTTTACAATAACCTTCCAGACACAAGTATCTCCAGGACTTTACTCGACGTTAATCCAAACATTATGAATACCACAATATTTTTTTTGAGTCGACTCCAGAGACCTTCATGTCTTAAAGTAATATTGCGACAGAGTATTTTTTGATCGCTGCCAGCTCATTCAGAGGGATGTTAAAGATAATTTCCTCAACAGGGCGAGATCGAAATCCAAGGGCCGTTCGACGAAGTATCTCATACACCACTGTTCTCTGAACTATTGCAAGATGAAAACGAAGATAAACTTGTTCCCGTGGACCACGTGAAGATGATGAGAAGTGTTTCCATTATGGTAAGAATCAATGACAACAATTATTTAGATATTTGCTGCGTATAAGGCAGATGCATGCATGAGTAGTCACTTAAAGCTCTATCTAACTGATTCTGGTAACAGTTGAGTTAGTAAAAGATTGTACATATATGAATTGTAGTTAAACAGTTTGCTTGTATAAATTTCCCGAAAGAAGTTTATTTATATGAGCCGCTTTTTTATCATTAACATATGTTTCATATTTTAGTCGAAAGCCAGCACCACAGCTGGGGAAGTCGAGCAACCAATTGACGAAGAAGAAATCGAAGAGATGGCTGGAACAGGTACCTATGCACTACGTACCTTACTTACCTATTACTAGCCGTGCCCTGTGGTAGCACTTGGATATGGGTGGTCTCTCCACTAAAACAGACTGTAGCCATATCTTTTCAAGCCTCCACGATTCCTAGTTTAGCTTTTATTGTAAGTTTTAACGAACGCTCTTGGGGATGTTCTTACTCTAACAAGCTTACATTACGACTAATTTAATAAAAGATATAAGTATCAATTATTTGGAGCCTATCGTCACCTCTGAAAGTCATACTAATGTAGTTGTGGAAGAGAGACGCTCTACACCGCGTAATGCACCATCATGCTTTTACAGACAAAACAGCGTTATTTTTCGTTTATTGTTTAATATCATGTCATGTACATTAATTTTTCGATTATTTACAGGACGAGTTCCCGGTAAAGTGTACGGCCAATATTTCAAAGCGGGTGCTAGCTGGTGCTTGCTCTTCCTAACATTTGCGGCCATTATAATTGCCCAAGCCGTCACGTCTTTCAGTGATCTATGGCTGACTTACTGGTAACTATCTTGATACTTAAATCAAATTACTGCAGTTTCTATTTAAAGTGCGTGCTCTTTTAAGTTTATTTTTTTAATCAATATAAATGCAATAACCAGCTTCTTAGTCATCATATCAAATTCAAATAACAAATTCAATTTCAGGATGAACAACGTCGAGTCGGCGCTCATGAAAGAAGCAGCTCTTGCATCGAACGCTACCACTTTCAATTCAACGTTATCAGAAAACAACATGACTCTCTACACGACAACCGAAGCACCAACGACATTTACAACTTCAGCGACTACATCTATTGTTAACGGCACTTTGGGCTTAGTAAACGGCACTTTGAGCTTAGTAAACGACACTTTGAGCTCAGTAAACGATACTTTCGCCGCTGTGAACGCTACAGTTGATGAAGCCTTGTCAGTGGACGGAGGTTTCTATTTCGACCACACGTTCTACGTCTACATATGGGCTATTGCGATTTTCAGCTGCATCATCTTCACAAGTGGCAGGTTTGTTTCCTTTTTTATCTTTACATTGATTAAACTAGTTGTCAAATGTGGAAAAAGAAACCATTTATTTACTACCAACTAAGACTTGTAACTTTTACTTTAACTTGTAATTTTTATCATTGACATCAGGTAAATAATTACATTTCTTTTTATTTTAGGTCCTTCATGTTCCTATGGGTGTGCATGAAGAGTTCTATCAACCTACACAACCAGATGTTCAGCAATATATTAGGGGCAACCATGAGGTTCTTCGATACCAACCCCTCAGGTCGCATCCTTAACAGATTCTCAAAGGACATGGGCGTAGTCGACGAGATCTTACCGAAAATGTACATCGATACTATTCAGGTAAGGATACTACCATACTGTTTGAAATTGGTTAAAATGACAGTGTAAAATGTCATCTTATGACTTTGTCGTGGTCAAATTTAATTTGAGAACGAACTACCAATCAACTTTGAATACATTTGAAATTATTGATGTTCAGAAAATTTCCTACGAAATTAGAAAGTTGTAGTTTTCGGCCAAAGTATTCAACTGTTTTCAGGAGCCTTGTAATTCTGATAGTGTTCAGTGACTTGTTGTCTATACATAACAAGTATCGGGACTTCATCAATTTCTTTTTCTTACAGATTTTCATGGTGATGGTTGGTATTCTAGTGATGGTGGCTATCGTCAACCCCCTGATGTTGGTAACCACCTTCGTCTGCGGAGCTTTGATATACTTCTGGGCCCTTGTCTACTTGAGCACCGCCCAAGGTATTAAAAGGTAAGTGCTGTTCAACGAATTATATTATTAAAGCTGAATCTATCTTACTAGACTCGTCATAATGCTACATTAATACTCGTAACACTGGCCTCTGAAATCGGTTCTAGTGAAAAAAACTTTTTCTTCTTTCGCAGTTTTTCTTTTAAACTTTCTGCTGAACATTGAGATACAGAGATTATACCTATAAATTCAATTTATAAAACCCTCGATTTCAATTGAAACCTTTACCTAAGACTTCCAGAAATTATAATGTTTTACTTTTCAATTTCAGAGTTGAGGGAATTACCCGTAGTCCCGTATTTTCTCACGTAACGGCTACGATGTCTGGTTTGAGCACCGTACGCGCCTTCCAATCTGAGGAACTGTTGAAGATCCATTTCGATGACAAACAAGATGTTCACTCTGCTGCATGGTGAGTAACGTTAATAAATCGGAGGGCCAAGACAATATAGCATCGTATTAAAATGGAAAAAATCGAATGTATGGGCGTCACTTTGACAAAAAGACAGCGTTTACAGACCCTAATATAGTTATGCAAAGTTGAATTTAAATGTATAATGACTTTATTTTTTTTTTAATTCTTTTAAATCTATACAACGGTTCTGACATTTTGTTTTCGGCTATTACTACACAACCATAGAGCTGGACTAAAACTATAAGACTAACAATTTTTTCCTGGTTTTTAGGTACTTGACACTAGTCACCAACACCACCTTCACGATCTGGTTGAGTTTCGTCTGTACTTTATACATCATAGTTGTCGCATACACATTCTTGCTCATGGACGACGGTACCACACAATCCGGAAACGTTGGTCTAGCCTTGAGTCAGGGTCTGATCCTCGTGAACATGGTGCAATACGGAGTGAAACAAGCGACTGAAGTAGTCTCACAGATGACTAGTGTAGAGCGAGTTACTCAGTTCACATCGTTGCCTCAAGAGAAGACTGAAGGACCCAGCCCACCTAGCAACTGGCCCCAGAAGGGCCGTATTGCGTTCAAGGACCTCACGCTCAGATATGATGAAGGAGCAGCACCTGTACTCAAGAGACTGAACATTGATATCGAAAGTGGATGGAAAGTAAGTATCGATGTTATATTTTGCTATCAAAAGGGTAATTTTACTGTTCTCATATAAAATGTTCATTTTTGTAAAATACTTGACATGTTATTTATTCTCATCTTTAGGTTGGAGTAGTTGGACGCACTGGCGCTGGAAAGTCCTCTCTGATCTCAGCACTCTTCCGCTTGGCACCAATTGAAGGCCAAGTGCACATTGACGAAGTAGAGACGGGAGAGATCGCACTCAAAGTGAGCAAAACATTTTTTAAATACCTGATCTGATTAATACATATTATGTTTATGAATCTATTAACAAAATGTTGAAAAATTTCAGGAGTTGCGAGCGAAGATTTCAATTATCCCACAAGAACCAGTGCTGTTTTCAGCTACCTTGCGATACAACATGGATCCGTTTGACAAACACACTGATGACGAAATCTGGAAGGCATTGGAACAGGTACAGATTAAACTTGGGTTATACTAACGTGTATTTTTGTCGTAGTATTTAAAACGAGTTATCTAATCCTACATTGTGACCTAAATAGGATCTGCCTATTATATGGAACTCCTTGTCACGATTCAGTTTACCATAAATATTAAAGTTCATCAAACTGACCACTTAATATGAATACAGGTGGAGTTAAAGAACAACGTGACGTCACTACAGTCGCCCGTCGCTTCAGGCGGTACGAACTTCAGTGCTGGACAGAGACAACTGCTCTGCCTCGCTCGCGCCGCACTCGCACGCAACAAGTTGCTTGTTCTCGACGAGGCTACTGCTAACGTTGATCCTACGTATGTATCAATAACCATTTTTGTTAAAACTCGCTTTTTTGAAAGTGGAAGTTCCCATTTCCTCGGTGCATAACTGAAACTGGTCTGAGTTTTTCACTTTTCCGGGTTTTTTTACTTAAGCATAGCAAGTACTGTTTGCATTATACTCAAGTACTTATTAATATTTTTATTTCAGAACGGATGCTTTGATCCAGAGGTCTATTCGTAAACACTTCGCTGAATGCACAGTGATAACCGTCGCTCATCGTCTGCACACCGTCGCCGACTCAGATAATGTAGTTGTAAGTATCTCTTTTCTGCCAAACTTTATGGGAAGAGACCCGCTCTTTTTAAGGCTTACACGGAGACACAGGTGAAACATGCAGAGGCCTTGTTGAGAACTTTAATCCAAAATGTAATGAGGTATTAACTAGGGGCTACCCTCTACCCCAGTTCTATGGAAGAACAGACATGGATGGCCCAAGCTACAAAACTGATTATCAAGTTTATAGAGCTCATAAATAAATGTTTCATCTTTAGATAACCAACTACTAATTTGATAGACAACTTACTACGTGGCGTACGTTTTTCGTACAAAAATAGGTTCATTATAGACATTTTTTTTTTCTATTCTATAGAGATCTAGGCTCATATTTTAACTTACTTCACAGGTGATGGAAGCAGGCGAGATCGTAGAAAGTGGGCATCCACATGAGTTGTTGCAAGACAGCGAAGGTCACTTCTCGAAGATGGTGAAGCAGCTTGGTCCAGCATCAGAACAGAGTCTCCGCGACCTGGCGAGCAAGGCTTACTCCGAACATAATATTAAGAAGGCTATGAAGGAATGATTTAGAAATTTCTTCGGCGGGAAAGAATTTAGGGGGCGAGATCAAGACGAGACGAAGATAAACTAGTCGGTGATTAAGGCAATGGTTTAAAAGGCAACCATCCGTTTTGCCCCACTTACTAGTTAGTAGCTTTTTGGAAGATCCCTCGTGGTACGATTTCGATTGGCCAGGAAAGAGCTCTACCACCTTAAGGTTGAAAATCCTTTGCGCGTCATAGACCAACAGACTTGATATTCCCTAGCAAAGATATTCTGACAGTTAATAATGTCAACCTTATAGCTATATTACTCATACATAGAATACTCCTGGTAGACATCTTTCTTGGCTGATCTACGATATGTACGTGTTCATTTTGTAGAGTCCATTTATAACGTGAACGATGAAAATGGTTTTTATTTATAATAGATTTAAGTTTAAAAGTAAATCGTACTCCAAAATGTTACTCTACAAAACTGAATTGTTGTTAGAATAAAATAATTTTATTTCTCAGATGACGAAAACAGTATAATTTGCTGGTCATCTTAATTTTATGAATCGTCATTAAATTAAGAAGCTATACAATCGGGATTCGATTAAAAAAGTACAAATTAGTCGCCAATCAATCCCATTTTTTTTTAAATCTACCTTATACTAATTCGTGGTTTTTTAGTCCCATTCCGAATTGTAGTTCTGTAGCAATAGTTTATTTATTTATTATGAAACATTCGATAAAACAAGCATTTACATAAGTAATAGATAAGATGTAATAGTTTTAAGCTTAAACCAAAGTATTAATTATACATAATATAGGCCAAAGCAAAACCTAGCATAGTTAGGTTTAGTTCAGTCGGCAACTAAATCGATCGGAGTTACAGAGTACGAGGCTTTATCAGGAATTTATTCAGGAATTGGTTTAATAGTATGTTTTTGGGCGATTCTCAGAAAAAAAATACACAAGTTAAAGACTTCATTATCCTCACTAAATGGTTAAATAACTGTAGTGTTTGTTTAATTGTATTTATGTTTAATTAATCTATTAAAGAAGTCGTACTGTAAGAGCTTAGACACGGATTAACATCTAATTAAACAATTTTCAGTATTAAAAGTGTGGTGAGGATAATGAAAACCTTAAATTGTGTTACTTTTTTCCTGAGAATCACCCTTTTACCATACCTACTAGGTGTCAAGAGTAACACAACAGAAAATTATTAAATTTAATTGTAAACAGTTGTGATACAAATCTGATTGTATTAAACGACTTTTGTTGCTAAGACACATCATTTACTTTTTTAACTGTTTTTTTATAATTACCTCCAATATTATGGTCACAATCATTATAGTTAAGTTTCATTATTTATATTCATTTAATTGTTCGGATAAGTTACAGGTCTTTTGCCTAGCATGTGTGTGTGAATTGCTACTTAAAGAAATTGAAAAATTATATTATTATATTTTGAGGCGTGAAACGTAAAATTATTATTTTGAAGAGTTTGTAAGAATTTTGAATATTTGCTAATTATTTATTAAATAATTTTGTTTAGCTTATACTCTACAGGTTGTAAGCGTTTTATACCCATTGATCATAATATTTAGGTACTTTATTAAAATAAATTTATTATTTATCTATTTCTGTCATTTTATTTATTTCCCACTAATTAGATCCTATTTCGTCCTCCGCGCCACTCCCATCTACCGGGGGACACAGGCAAGTTAGAGAAATAAAGAAAAGAGATAATTGGTACTCCATGCTATTAGTGAAAAGTGGAAGCACAAATGATGCCATCCAAATAATTAATGTCAAACGTGATGCCTGAAGATCTCGGATCATTAATTAATGCTGAATCCTTTTCTATGGGAAAAGAGGTAAGTATTTATATATTGGAACTTAATAAAAATATTTTCAATAAAAAGGTTAATTTTGTGACCCACATAGCACAACCGTCCGCACGGATCTCACACGTCGTAGGTCCACGATAGATTGCCGCCTGTCTATTACGTGTGGAGCTCAAAAATTAAACGGACTACAGAAATTAATGAGCAAAATCTCTAATAATCGTAACTGTATACGTGTTTTTTTAATGCTTCTATTATACGTACACAATTTTTGCGTCTTTATACGTAGACGCATGGATTTCCAAAAGACGGGACTGTCATCTACAAATCTATGTACTAAATTTGGTCGCCCCTAATATGTGCTGCCATACTCTCGGGACTATTCGACCCCTTATTAAATCCGGCCTCGTTCGCTTGTTGCAAGAACGATGACTAGCCTACACGTTTTTAATATCTCTAATGAAAACATAATAGGTGAGCTCACGCTGACGTTGCATATTACAGTTAAAAACGTTAATCGATGTTAAAAAATATGAAATTCGTCAGTGTCTGTCATGTCATGATTTTAAAATACTAAAATGGAGTAAATAGATAACGAATGTTCATTATGATTTTTTATTTTATTTTAGTTAAACAATGAAGATTAGTGGATTGAATTGAAAAAAAACTTCGTTCCAAATATTATGATTTAAAGCCTTAAGAGCCGCGAGTTGCCGCTAGTTATTCATAAAATGACTTAATATATTTTTCCTGACAGCCGCCGATTCTGATATATTCATAAATTCATAGATTTGAACTCCCAACTCCGGGGTAGTGTATTTCGCGCATAGGCAGGTAAAGGCAAGAAGCTTTATGTAAGTCATACAAGAAAAACATAAAAATAACAACCACATAGGATGTGAGAACTGCCTAGTAGTTGTTAGTTGTTGCAGTAGTTGTTTGTTGTTGGCAAGACTTCTGGACGATATACATTTTCTATATATTTATAGGGTAAATGTAGGTAAGGTCAAATTAAAACTTTCCATTTCCTTGTTATCATTTTTTGAAATGTCTGTCTTGCGTTCTATTGTGCAATGGGTATGTAACATTAATAATAATAGTTAGAATAACAGTACATTTTTTTTAATATATTGCGCAAGTTTTATTTCAATTTTGCTAAGTCATGTTGTGTTAGCGGTTAGCTGCCACTATAATTGCGCCTGAATTCGCCTACGCAAGTCGAATGATCACATTCTCTTAATACATACATTTTAACCAATTAAGAACGCACAAAACGGACACACTAATATTTATTTATTAAATACTTCTTTTTGTTTTTACACTGGCGGACTTAGGTAATCTCAGAAACATTATCTACTAATCAAAAAAAAGATGAAACAAATAGTATATTGGGCGCCTTAAAGAAATATGTTCATTAGTTACAATAACTATTTCGGACATTTTCGGATAGTTTATAAAGCACAGGCATATGTCACGAGGGCATTGGATCTGGTCACGGCACCAGTGCCTTAGTGTTCCAAGACCCAAAGCGCCCCGTACCGCTAGTCCACCCATCTAAACATATATATTATATGTATAACTCAACAAATGTTTCAAAAGTTTCTGAAAAATGAAAAAATAAGGCGCTCAACTATAAGTACAGACAAATAGATTTCCTCCATATAGATATTTTTATATGAACACCAAAATAAACAAAATCTAATCGCTTCGGTATTTTATAGCAAATCATTGCAACGTTATCAACAGGTGGTGAACTCAACTCGTATATAAGTATCAATCATCCAAGGGGGATCAAACAGTGAGACGGTTTTGACAGCAACATGGTCACAAATACTGAGATTAACTTTAATACAAAGCACCTCACAAAAGGTTAGTTCTTCTTAAAACGCCCCTACTTATTTTACACATGACCAAGTAATTAAATATTGAGGTAAATGTAAAGTTTATTGACGCAACGGGGAACTTATTAAATGCGTATTTATTTGGGATCACCCAACAAACGGCCGATTTAGACGATGAAAGAAATATCGTGCAAGTTGTAATACATTGCTGGCGATCATATATCATACCAATATTATATCATATCATAATGTGACTTGCATGGTATTCCTCGCATCGTCTAAATGGGCTGTAATTCATACGTAGTACCTACAGTTCGACACGAGAGTCGAGACCCCGCTAACGAATAGTTAAAACCAAATCTGTAGACATTGTGCCTTTGAATTCCGCGCGGAACAAGGATTACATTATATGAAGTGGGAGTCGTTTTTTTTAAAGAAAGAGAGAAAACATCTACAAATAAGTATTCATTGTTTGTCGCAGGTGATCCTGTGCCGCCTTTCAATGGAAAGTTGAGGGTCTACAACATGCGGTTTTGTCCGTATGCTCAGCGAACTATGCTTGCACTAATCGCGAAGGGCATCGACTATGACCTCGTGAACATCGATCTAACAGCCAAACCGGAATGGTACGCGTCCAAGAGTGCCTTCAGTAAGTACAATTTCTTATTTTCTTATACGAGCTTGCCTGTCCTGTTCGTGTCGCGAACCAGAAAATAGCGTCGTCACGTCGTCGTGAAACAGCGACTAAGAGGATAAAACCAAGTGGAAACGAAGTTTGTTGTGGAAAAACATAACCAGCAGAGTGCGATAGGCTAAATTGTAATACTTAGATTGTATGTAACAAAAACGTTTTTCGTGCCTAACCCATAATATCTCTCTCATGAGTTCTTTTTCTGATTTCATATTATTTTTTGCAGCAAAAGTGCCAGCTTTGGAGATAGCAGAAGGTGTCTCCATATACGAGAGCTTAGTGACGGTAGAGTACTTGGATGAAGTATATCCACAGAGGCCACTGCTACCTAAAGATCCTATATTGAGAGCAAAAGACAAAATCATCGTGGAAGCTGCTGGACCTGTAGGTTTTGTATACTGACTAAGATGCTATTTATAACTAGCTGTGGTTACAAATAAAAAATGATCCCACGGAAACACAAACCCGAGATATGAACTCCTGTCCTATGTGTTAATTTTGGTTAAAAACTAAACTATCTGTGTGCTTAGCTTCGTCTAAATCCGTGGTTTTCAATTTAGTCTCATTTATACCGACTTCAAAAACGTGGTTCTCAATCCTCTGTTTTTTTATGTTCGTTCACATCTTCGTACTGGTTGAACCGATTATGTCGATTCGTGTTCATTTAGGTCATCATAAAAATTTCATCAAGTTTCAGTAGTTAGATATTATTTGAGGTGAATTCAATATTTGTTAATCTCGTATTGCAGATATCTACAGCATTCATGAAGCTGATATGGGCACCAGATACAGTGACAAACGAAGTAATCAATGCTTTCTTTAAAGCATTAGACTTTGTACAGAATGAGTTAAAGGTTCGTGGAACGAAGTTCCTGGATGGCAATCAGCCTGGATTCGCAGATTACATGATCTGGCCGTGGTTTGAGAAGATTCTCACCATAGATGATGAAAGACTCAAGATGGATGAAAAAGAATATAAACTACTTGTAAGTAGCTGCAGTTGTTACGTACTGTCCGAAAATTTTTCTTATTTCTTGACTAGTTTTCTCAAAAACCCTTATTCTTTTATGACAAAGCTTTTGGTTTTTTTTTTTTTTTTTTTAACATTAAGAGAACGTATGGTATTTTTCTCCACTATTTTTTTGCACTTTACTGGTAAACTAAAATAAAGAATCTTCAGTATTGGTGTTTTTATACAAACACATATTAAATAAATAAACGACTGATTTCTATCTAAATTTGATTTTGTAATCTTTATTCAGTTTACACATTTAGAGTATATGATACCTATAAAATGCCCTAATCTCTGTTTTCTACTTTTACAGTTGGCTTATTTAAAGAGCATGCTTCAAGACCCGGTTGTTAGCGAATACCTGATACCCAAAGAAATTACACAAGCGATGTATAGTGCTTATAAATCAGGAGGGAAACCAAAATACGATGAACTTCTGGCTCCGTTAAATAAATAATACTATGTCTCTTCATTTTATTTATCACAAAGATGTAATTGGAGTCTAAGACCTGCTTCCAGCTTAAGTAAGATCCCTTTTGATCGTTACTATAAGAAATTAAAGTTACTTAGTTACCTACATCTGTCTTTTTTATTTTTATGCTCATTTTCGCACCAATTATGTTATCTTTTAAGAAATTATAAAGATAATATAATGATACTTATAATCCATCCATCCACAGCCTTTATCCTCCCACTGCTTTGCATAGGCCTCCCATTTCTCGTGCCAATTTCTACGGTCCTGTATACTTATAATGAAATACTATAATTTCGTAAGATGGAAGAAACAATAGACCACACTAAGTGGTAAAATCAAAGAGATATCTTTGCGCTACATCGGGTCAGTAATTGCTAAATAAAATAAGTACCTAACTCTAGTTTCTTTGACATAGTTTTGCTTATCATCTTGTTGAAAACTACTTCAAGCCTAGTTCTTCAAACGATGTTTGCAATGCAAGATAATTTCCAATTACAGCCTTTTGAATTGTATAAGCTATTTTCGATTTATTACAAATGTGTGTCATTAAAAGCGCCTAATATAATGAAGCAATAAAACGTAAACGTAGGGCCTAAGACAAGGACTGCAAAGGGGAAACCCACAATGTACAAATTTGAAACTTCTGCGAGTTCGATCTCTGGATGAAAAAGTGTGACGTCCAGAAGATTTTTTTAACAACCACGTTCAGATGTTAACGAAATTAATAGATTTAAAAAAATCTAAATACCCACGTTTTTAAATGTCAATTAATCAAATCAATGAATCAAATTCGGTCCAGCCGTTTTTATACTTGTAAATTGCATTGTCATCGGGTTTAAAGCTACCCTGAAAATTTCAGCCTGCTAGCTTATCGGGGAAGTGCCTCGAAATTGAGTTGAAAAAATCCAACAGGAACGACAAACAAACATGAAAGTGAGTGGGGTGTGACATCCATTGCCCTAAGATTAACCGACCCTAAAAGTCGTCACGATTTTTTTTTAATTAGTTAATTACGTAACTTTATTATCACATCAAAACACTAATCAACGACCATGCATAACAAAATGCTGTAAGTATTATGAGATTGATTGATTAAGAAAGAAAAGTCAAAAGACAAGACACATGACAAAAACAGCAATTACATTGCAAAATAGCCATTATATTATGAAATAGATATTATTTATCTTGACACTTAGTTTTATTGTGCCTTTGAGCAGTT